>NC_048578.1:28356906-28574406 GCF_013265735.2 Oncorhynchus mykiss | reverse complement strand
ATCAAATGTCTGCCTGGATTGACCCTTTTTTGAACTAACTCTCTTGCACGGACTCTATGCACACACACTGAACTCTACCCACACACTCACACATACTTACACTGACACCCCAACACCCCAACACACATACACACACACGCTACACATTCCCACACACACATAACAAGCGCACACATGCATAATCACACCACAAACACACACTCACACACTCACACACTTTCACACTCACCACATATGCTGATGCTACTGTCTATTTTCCTGTTGCCTAGTCACTTTACGCCTACCTATATGTACATGTCTACCTCAACTGCCTCGTACCCCTGCACATCAACTCACTACTGGTACTCCCTGTATATAGTCATGTTATTACCTCGTACCCCTGCACATCGACTCACTACTGGAACTCCCTGTATATAGTCATGTTATTACCTCGTACCCCTGCACATCGACTCACTACTGGTACTCCCTGTATATAGTCATGTTATTACCTCGTACCCCTGCACATCGACTCACTACTGGTACTCCCTGTATATAGTAATGTTATTACCTCGTACCCCTGCACATCGACTCACTACTGGTACTCCCTGTATATAGTCATGTTATTACCTCGTACCCCTGCACATCAACTCACTACTGGTACTCCCTGTATATTGTCATGTTATTACCTCGTACCCCTGCACATCAACTCACTACTGGTACTCCCTGTATATAGTCATGTTATTACCTCGTACCCCTGCACATCAACTCACTACTGGTACTCCCTGTATATAGTCATGTTATTACCTCGTACCCCTGCACATCAACTCACTACTGGTACTCCCTGTATATAGTCATGTTATTACCTCGTACCCCTGCACATCAACTCACTACTGGTACTCCCTGTATATAGTCATGTTATTACCTCGTACCCCTGCACATCGACTCACTACTGGTACTCCCTGTATATAGTCATGTTATTACCTCGTACCCCTGCACATCAACTCACTACTGGTACTCCCTGTATATAGTCATGTTATTACCTCGTACCCCTGCACATCAACTCACTACTGGTACTCCCTGTATATAGTCATGTTATTACCTCGTACCCCTGCACATCAACTCACTACTGGTACTCCCTGTATATAGTCATGTTATTACCTCGTACCCCTGCACATCAACTCACTACTGGTACTCCCTGTATATAGTCATGTTATTACCTCGTACCCCTGCACATCGACTCACTACTGGTACTCCCTGTATATAGTCATGTTATTACCTCGTACCCCTGCACATCAACTCACTACTGGTACTCCCTGTATATAGTCATGTTATTACCTCGTACCCCTGCACATCAACTCACTACTGGTACTCCCTGTATATAGTCATGTTATTACCTCGTACCCCTGCACATCAACTCACTACTGGTACTCCCTGTATATAGTCATGTTATTACCTCGTACCCCTGCACATCTTTTTTTTTTTTTTTTTTTTTTTTTCACCTTTATTTAACCAGGTAGGCTAGTTGAGAACAAGTTCTCATTTGCAACTGCGACCTGGCCAAGATAAAGCATAGCAGTATGAGCAGACAACACAGAGTTACACATGGAGTAAACAATTAACAAGTCAATAACACAGTAGAAAACAAAGGGGGAGTCTATATACAATGTGTGCAAAAGGCATGAGGTAGGCGAATAATTACAATTTTGCAGATTAACACTGGAGTGATAAATGATCAGATGGTCATGTACAGGTAGAGATATTGGTGTGCAAAAGAGCAGAAAAATAAATAAATAAAAACAGTATGGGATGAGGTAGGTGAAAATGGGTGGGCTATTTACCAATAGACTATGTACAGCTGCAGCGATCGGTTAGCTGCTCAGATAGCTGATGTTTGAAGTTGGTGAGGGAGATAAAATTCTCCAACTTCAGCGATTTTTGCAATTCGTTCCAGTCACAGGCAGCAGAGTACTGGAACGAAAGGCGGCCAAATGAGGTGTTGGCTTTAGGGATGATCAGTGAGATACACCTGCTGGAGCGCGTGCTACGGGTGGGTGTTGCCATCGTGACCAGTGAGCTGAGATAAGGCGGAGCTTTACCTAGCATGGACTTGTAGATGACCTGGAGCCAGTGGGTCTGGCGACGAATATGTAGCGAGGGCCAGCCGACTAGAGCATACAAGTCGCAGTGGTGGGTGGTATAAGGTGCTTTAGTGACAAAACGGATGGCACTGTGATAGACTGCATCCAGTTTGCTGAGTAGAGTGTTGGAAGCCATTTTGTAGATGACATCGCCGAAGTCGAGGATCGGTAGGATAGTCAGTTTTACTAGGGTAAGCTTGGCGGCGTGAGTGAAGGAGGCTTTGTTGCGGAATAGAAAGCCGACTCTTGATTTGATTTTCGATTGGAGATGTTTGATATGAGTCTGGAAGGAGAGTTTGCAGTCTAGCCAGACACCTAGGTACTTATAGATGTCCACATATTCTAGGTCGGAACCATCCAGGGTGGTGATGCTAGGCGGGGATGCGGGTGCAGGCAGCGATCGGTTGAAAAGCATGCATTTGGTTTTACTAGCGTTTAAGAGCAGTCGGAGGCCACGGAAGGAGTGTTGTATGGCATTGAAGCTTGTTTGGAGGTTAGATAGCACAGTGTCCAATGACGGGCCGAAAGTATATAAAATGGTGTCGTCTGCGTAGAGGTGGATCAGGGAATCGCCCGCAGCAAGAGCAACATCATTGATGTATACAGAGAAAAGAGTCGGCCCGAGAATTGAACCCTGTGGCACCCCCATAGAGACTGCCAGAGGACCGGACAGCATGCCCTCCGATTTGACACACTGAACTCTGTCTGCAAAGTAATTGGTGAACCAGGCAAGGCAGTCATCCGAAAAACCGAGGCTACTGAGTCTGCCGATAAGAATATGGTGATTGACAGAGTCGAAAGCCTTGGCAAGGTCGATGAAGACGGCTGCACAGTACTGTCTTTTATCAATGGCGGTTATGATATCGTTTAGTACCTTGAGTGTGGCTGAGGTGCACCCGTGACCGGCTCGGAAACCAGATTGCACAGCGGAGAAGGTACAGTGGGATTCAAGATGGTCAGTGACCTGTTTGTTGACTTGGCTTTCGAAGACCTTAGATAGGCAGGGCAGGATGGATATAGGTCTGTAACAGTTTGGGTCCAGGGTGTCTCCCCCTTTGAAGAGGGGGATAACTGCGGCAGCTTTCCAATCCTTGGGGATCTCAGACGATATGAAAGAGAGGTTGAACAGGCTGGTAATAGGGGTTGCGACAATGGTGGCGGATAGTTTCAGAAATAGAGGGTCCAGATTGTCAAGCCCAGCTGATTTGTACGGGTCCAGGTTTTGCAGCTCTTTCAGAACATCTGCTATCTGGATTTGGGTAAAGGAGAACCTGGAGAGGCTTGGGCGAGGAGCAGCGGGGGGGGCGGGGCTGTAGGCCGAGGTTGAAGTAGCCAGGCGGAAGGCATGGCCAGCCGTTGAGAAATGCTCATTGAAGTTTTCGATAATCATGGATTTATCGGTGGTGACCGTGTTACCTAGCCTCAGTGCAGTGGGCAGCTGGGAGGAGGTGCTCTTGTTCTCCATTGACTTCACAGTGTCCCAGAACTTTTTGGAGTTGGAGCTACAGGATGCAAACTTCTGCCTGAAGAAGCTGGCCTTAGCTTTCCTGACTGACTGCGTGTATTGGTTCCGGACTTCCCTGAACAGTTGCATATCACGGGGACTATTCGATGCTATTGCAGTCCGCCACAGGATGTTTTTGTGCTGGTCGAGGGCAGTCAGGTCTGGGGTGAACCAAGGGCTGTATCTGTTCTTAGTTCTGCATTTTTTGAACGGAGCATGCTTATCTAAAATGGTGAGGAAGTTACTTTTAAAGAATGACCAGGCATCCTCAACTGACGGGATGAGGTCAATGTCCTTCCAGGATACCTGGGCCAGGTCGATTAGGAAGGCCTGCTCACAGAAGTGTTTTAGGGAGCGTTTGACAGTGATGAGGGGTGGTCGTTTGACTGCGGCTCCGTAGCGGATACAGGCAATGAGGCAGTGATCGCTGAGATCCTGGTTGAAGACAGCGGAGGTGTATTTGGAGGGCCAGTTGGTCAGGATGACGTCTATGAGGGTGCCCTTGTTTACAGAGTTAGGGTTGTACCTGGTGGGTTCCTTGATGATTTGTGTGAGATTGAGGGCATCTAGCTTAGATTGTAGGACTGCCGGGGTGTTAAGCATATCCCAGTTTAGGTCACCTAACAGAACAAACTCTGAAGCTAGATGGGGGGCGATCAATTCACAAATGGTGTCCAGGGCACAGCTGGGAGCTGAGGGAGGTCGGTAGCAGGCGGCAACAGTGAGAGACTTATTTCTGGAGAGAGTCATTTTCAAAATTAGTAGTTCGAACTGTTTGGGTATGGACCTGGAAAGTATGACATTACTTTGCAGGCTATCTCTGCAGTAGACTGCAACTCCCCCCCCTTTGGCAGTTCTATCTTGACGGAAGATGTTATAGTTGGGTATGGAAATCTCTGAATTTTTGGTGGCCTTCCTGAGCCAGGATTCAGACACAGCAAGGACATCAGGGTTAGCAGAGTGTGCTAGAGCAGTGAGTAAAACAAACTTAGGGAGGAGGCTTCTGATGTTGATATGCATGAAACCAAGGCTTTTTCGATCACAGAAGTCAACAAATGAGGGTGCCTGGGGACATGCAGGGCCTGGGTTTACCTCCACATCACCCGCGGAACAGAGAAGGAGTAGTATGAGAGTGCGGCTAAAGGCTATCAAAACTGGTCGCCTAGAGCGTTGGGGACATCGACTCACTACTGGTACTCCCTGTATATAGTCATGTTATTACCTCGTACCCCTGCACATCGACTCACTACTGGTACTCCCTGTATATAGTCATGTTATTACCTCGTACCCCTGCACGTCTATTTTCCTGTTGCCTAGTCACTTTACGCCTACCTATATGTACATGTCTACCTCAACTGCCTCGTACCCCTGCACATCAACTCATTACTGGTACTCCCTGTATATAGTCATGTTATTACCTCGTACCCCTGCACATCGACTCACTACTGGAACTCCCTGTATATAGTCATGTTATTACCTCGTACCCCTGCACATCGACTCACTACTGGTACTCCCTGTATATAGTCATGTTATTACCTCGTACCCCTGCACATCGACTCACTACCCCTGTATATAGTCATGTTATTACCTCGTACCCCTGCACATCAACTCACTACTGGTCCTCCCTGTATATAGTCATGTTATTACCTCGTACCCCTGCACATCGACTCACTACTGGAACTCCCTGTATATAGTCATGTTATTACCTCGTACCCCTGCACATCAACTCACTACTGGTACTCCCTGTATATAGTCATGTTATTACCTCGTACCCCTGCACATCAACTCACTACTGGTACTCCCTGTATATAGTCATGTTATTACCTCGTACCCCTGCACATCAACTCACTACTGGTACTCCCTGTATATAGTCATGTTATTACCTCGTACCCCTGCACATCAACTCACTACTGGTACTCCCTGTATATAGTCATGTTATGTTATTTTTTACTCATTATTATTGTTAACCTGTTAGAGCTCTAGGGGCGCTATTTCATTTTTGGATAAAAAACGTTCCCGTTTTAAGCGCGATATTTTGTCACGAAAAGATGCTCGACTATGCATATTCTTGACAGTTTTGGAAAGAAAACACTCTGAAGTTTCAGAATCTGCAAAGATTTTGTCTGTAAGTGCCCCAGAACTCATTCTACAGGCGAAACCAAGATGATGCATCACCCAGGAATTAGCAGAATTTCTGAAGCTCTGTTTTCCATTCTCTCCTTATATGGCTGTGATTGCGCAAGGAATGAGCCTACACTTTCTGTCGTTCGCCCAAGGTCTTAGCAGCATTGTGACGTATTTGTAGGCATATCATTGGAAGATTGGCCATAAGAGACTACATTTTCCAGAGGTCCGCCCGGTGTCCTTTGTCTAAATTTGTGCGTAATCTTCAGGTGCGGTCATTTTCTCCTGGGATTCAGGAGAGAAAGCATGTTTCCAAGAACGATGTATCAATGAAGAGATATGTGAAAAACACCTTGAGGCTTGATTCTAAAAAACGTTTGCCATGTTTTCAGTCGATATTATGGAGTTAATTTGGAAAAAAGTTTGCGTTTTGAGGACTGAATTTATGGATTTTTTTTGGTAGCCAAATGTGATGTATAAAACGGAGCTATTTCTAATACACAAGGAATCTTTTTGGAAAAACTGAGCATCTGCTATCTAACTGAGAGTATCCTCATTGAAAACATCAGAAGTTCTTCAAAGGTAAATGATTTTATTTGAAGGCTTTTATGTTTTTGTTAATGTTGCGTGCTGGATGCTAACGCTAATGCTAACGCTAAATGCTAACGCGAAATGCTAACTCTAGCTAGCTACTTTTACACAAATGATTGTTTTCCTATGGTTGAGAAGCATATTTTGAAAATCTGAGATGACAGTGTTGTTTACAAAAGGCTAAGCTTGAGAGATGGCATATTTATTTCATTTCATTTGCGATTTTCATAAATAGTTAACGTTGTGTTATGCTAATGAGCTTGCTGATAGATTTACACAATCCTGGATACAGGGGTTTTTTCATAGCTAAACGTGACGCAGAAAACGGAGCGATTTGTCCTAAACAAATAATCTTTCAGGAAAAACTGAACATTTGCTATCTGAGAGTCTCCTCATTGAAAACATCTGAAGTTCTTCAAAGGTAAATGATTTTTTTGAATGCTTTTCTGTTTTTTTGTGTAAATGTTGCCAGCTGAATGCTAATGCTAAATGCTACGTTAGCCATCAATACTGTTACACAAATGCTTGTTTTGCAATGGTTGAGAAGCATATTTTGAAAATCTGAGATGACAGTGTTGTTAACAAAAGGCTAAGCTTGAGAGATGGCATATTTATTTCATTTCATTTGCGATTTTCATGAATAGTTAACGTTGCGTTATGGTAATGAGCTTGAGTCTGTATTCACGAACCCGGATCCGGGATGGGGAGATCAGAAAGGTTAATTTGTTCATTTTTAAAAATCTTTATCTTTAACTCTGCATTGTTGGCAAGGCCTTTGAGTAAGCATTTCACTGTTATTCTATACACCCACGAAGCATGTGACAAATACCATTTTATTTGACCCCCCTCTCTTTGCTGGGTAAGTGTGTGTGTGGTGTGTGAGAGATAACATTGGAGAGAGGTGTTGCAGATAAGAAGGGTCATCTCGGTGGGAGTTTTATCTGAAAGGGCCAAGTTTTTTTTTTTACAGCCAAGACCAAGAGGTGAAATACTGTTACATACAGTACTTGTGATATTAAGGTCGTGTTATTACTAATCTGCTATAATTTTCTTATATCTGAATTTACATTTATATACTCCAGTTTTTGTAAGTACGCATATAGCATGTTTCTAGCAGCACAAATGTACCGCTCCAAGACAAAATGACACCACTGGTATACATAGCTCAATTCAGTACAGCTCTGCAAGACATGCAGCTTTGAGGAACATACTAGGTATTGAGCATTTAACTCATGTTAAATATGATCTGATGTTATTGCTAAATCTTTTGCAATGCCTCTGATCCTGACCAGGAGAGTGACAGAGATGTGGATGTACTCTTCTGTAATGTGATCATTGCAAATCCTATTTCCAGACACACATCACATTACCACACCCACATACATGGGTGTGAAAGAAACAAGCCCTGTTTTTGCAGTGTGTGATTGCAGTAAGTACAGGACTTGAAAGCACAGCTATACTTTCCAGAGCCTGGTGAGACTGAGATGAGAGAGATCAGAGATAAGAGATTGATATTCAAATTCTGTGAAGCATTTGGATCTTATAGTGCTAAACAATGTATTCAGTCATATTCCTGGCTTTGTTACAGAGCTGAAGCTGTTGAATGTGATGTTAGGCCCTAGGACGACAATAGACAGACAAAACAAAGGAGAGGGATATATTTCTGCAGTATATTTCACAAGAATACACAGTACTGCAACTTCATAGAAAGGTTGTCAGTCAAGTTTGTTGTGTATAATTAACATATGATCAGAATGATTTAACTGTTTCCTGTAGGAAGAAAGGTTCGCTACCTTGCACATCTGAATGTAAAAAGAACAATGATGAATGCTTTTATTTAGAAACAATTTACATAACAAAGAGAGAGCTTTAATTGACTCTACTTCCATTCAAGAGAGGCTGAGTACCATGTGTACTTCCACACGCAGGCACGCACGCACGCACGCAGGCACACACACACACACACACACACACACACATATACACACACACACTTGACAAACACTCTCCACACGATGAAGGAGGCCTGTGAAGGAGTGAAGGAGCATGGACATCATCACGGCGTGGCCACACGGTGGACCACTTAGCAGTGACATTTACCATCAGTGGGAAACATTGTCTTTGTCTGGGGGATGAAAAGGCATTAGGCTACGCATCGCCTTTAGCTTCTCTCAATGCTAATCTAACATCTACACCTGTTAGCCTATTATTAGCATATAAGCCTATTATTAGCCTGTTAGCCTTTCCCCCAGTCATAGGGGCATTCACCCTCACAAAACACAGCACAACACAACCACAGCACAAACACAATCACAATACAACACAACCAGGCTCCCCCTGCCTCCAGTCACAGTGGCATTCCTTCCTCACATTCATCCCTCACAACGCAACACAACACAACACAACACAACCAGGCTCCCCCTGCCTCCAGTCACAGTGGCATTCCTCCCTCACATTCATCCCTCACAACACAACACAACCAGGCTCCCCCTGCCTCCAGTCAGAGTGGCATTCCTCCCTCACATTCATCCCTCACAACACAACACAACACAACCAGGCTCCCCCTGCCTCCAGTCACAGTGGCATTCCTCCCTCACATTCATCCCTCACAACACAACACAACCAGGCTCCCCCTGCCTCCAGTCAGAGTGGCATTCCTCCCTCACATTCATCCCTCACAACACAACACAACACAACCAGGCTCCCCCTGCTTCCAGTCACAGGGGCATTCATCCCTCACATTCATCCCTCACAACACAACACAACCAGGCTCCCCCTGCTTCCAGTCACAGGGGCATTCATCCCTCACATTCATCCCTCACAACACAACACAACCAGGCTCCCCCTGCCTCCAGTCAGAGTGGCATTCATCCCTCACATTCATCCCTCACAACACAACACAACCAGGCTCCCCCTGCCTCCAGTCAGAGTGGCATTCCTCCCTCACATTCATCCCTCACAACACAACACAACCAGGCTCCCCCGGCCTCCAGTCAGAGTGGCATTCCTCCCGCACATTCCTCCCTCACATTCATCCCTCACAACACAACACAACACAACCAGGCTCCCCCTGCTTCCAGTCACAGGGGCATTCATCCCTCACATTCATCCCTCACAACACAACACAACCAGGCTCCCCCTGCCTCCAGACACAGGGGCATTCCTCCCTCACATTCATCCCTCACAACACAACACAACCAGGTTGCATCTAAAAAATTCCCTAAATGACTTTTGGAAAGAGAAAACAGACAATACAGTGTGTGTTAACGTTCTGGTATGACCATGCATAGTCTAGTCAGTGACCTTGTCAGCCGTTTGTCTGTGTGTCCACTCAGCTGTCTTTCTGTCTGTCAGCTAGACCTGCTAAAAGGCTAAACCAATCTGCCAGACACCCCAGGGAAAGAAAGAGGAAGCAGAATGAAAGAGGGAGAAGAGGGAGATGTCTGTGTGTCCTCCCATCTTGCTTTCTGTCTGTTGGCTTGCCCCGCTAAAAGGCTAAACCCATCTGTCAGACACCCCCTGAAAGACAGCAGGCAGAGAGAGAGAGAGAGAGCGAGAGAGAGAGAGAGAGAGAGCAACACACATTTATGCTTATTTATTTTCCCTTGTGTACCCTTAACCATTTGTACATCGTTGCAACACTGTATATATACGTAATATGACATTTGTAATTACTTTATTGTTTTGAAACTTCTGTATGTGTAATGTTTACTGTTCATTTTTATTGTTTATTTCACTTTTGTATATTATCTACCTTATATTATCTACCTTCCCGTTGTCTGTCAGTTTATCTGTCAGCTAGCCCAGTCAGCCAGACACCCCATGACAAATAGTATAACTAATAACGATAACTAATAACGATAATAATAATATATATATAAAAAATATACGAAAAAAAGTATATATATATATATATATATATATATATGTATACAGTGACTTCGGAAATTATTCAGACCCTTTGACTTTTTCCACACTTTGTTACATTACAGTCTTATTTTTCCTCATCAATCTACACACAATACAATGACAAAGCAAAAAATAGTTTTTAGAAATGTTTATAATTTTTTTTTTTTAAGAACTGAAATATGCATTTCTACACCTTTGGCAGAAATTACAGCCTTAATTCTTCTTGGGTATGACGCTACAAACTTGCCACACCTGTATTTGGAGAGTTTACCCCATTCCTCTCTGCAGATCCTCTCAAGCTCTGTCAGGCTGGATGGGGAGCGTTGCTGCACAGCTATTTTCAGGTCTCTCCAGAGATGTTCAATCAGGTCCAATCCGGGCTCTGGTTGGGCCACTCAAGGACATTCAGAGACTTCAGAGACCGAAGCCACTCCTGCGTTGTCTTGGCTGTCTGCTTTGGGTAGTTGTCCTTTTGGAAGGTGAACCTCTGCCTCAGTCTGAGGATCTTAGGGCTCTGGAGCAGCTTTTCATCAAGGATCTCTCTGTACTTTGCTTCGTTCATCTCTGCCTCTATCCTGACTAGTCTCCCTGTCCCTGCTGCTGAAAAACATCCCTACAGCATGATGCTGCCACCATCATGCTTCACCGTAGGGATGGTGCCAGGTTTCCCCCAGACGTGGCGCTTGGCATTCAGGCCAAAGAGTTCAATCTTGGTTTCATCAGACCAAAGAACCTTGTTTCCCATGGTCTGAGAGTCTTTAGGTGCCTTTTGGCAAACTCCAAGCAGACTGTCGTGCCTTTTACTGAGGAGCGGCTTCCGTCTGGCCACTCTACCATAAATGCCTGATTGGTGGAGTGCTGCAGAGACAGTTGTCCTTCTGGAAGGATATCCCATCTCCACAGAGAAACTCTAGAGCTCTGTCAGAGTGACCATCGGGTTCTTGGTCACCTCCCTGACCAAGGCCCTTCTCCCCCGATTGCTCAGTTTGGCCGGGCGGCCAGCTCTAAGAAGAGTTTTAGTGGTTCCGAACTTCTTCCGTTTAAGAATGATGGATGCCACTTTGTTCTTGGGGACCTTCAATGAGGTAGAAATGTTTTGCTACCCTTCCCCAGATCTGTGCCTTGACACCATTCTGCCTCTGAGCTCTACAGACAATTCCTTCGACCTTATGGCTGATTTTTGCTCTGACATGCACTGTCAACTGTGGGACCTTATATAGGCAGGTGTGTGCCTTTCCGAATCATGTCCAATCTTTTGAATTTACCACAGGTGGACTCCAATTAAGTTGTGGAAACATTTCAAGGATGATCAATGGAAACAGGATGCACCTGAGCTCATAGCAACGGGTCTAAATGCTAATGTAAAGAAAGTTAATAATTCTGTTTTCATCGTTTTATACATTTGCAAAAATGTCTAAAAAGTTTGTCATTATGGGGTATTGTGTCTACATGGAGGAAAAAACATTAATTTTAATTTTAGAATAAGGCTGTGATATAACAAAATGTTGAAAATAATTTCCAAATGCACTGTACATGTAAATAGGGCTGAAATCAGGAATGTAGAAATACTTATGGTAATATACTAGTGGTAATATACAGTATACATGTAAACAGGAGTAATAGTGACCAGTAGCAGGATAAATACATAGATACTAATGGTAATGGAAATCAATAATCAATGGACAGCAATGTAATGGAGTAATACATCTAATCAATAATCATTTTAGCAGCAGCGTAGGTTGTGAGTGGGAAAATTAGTTTTCAGCCATTTAACAGTCTTATGGCCAGGGGATAGAAGCTGTTTAGGAGTATGTTGGTCGGAGCATTGATGCACCTGTAGAGTCTGCAGGACGGGAGCATGGAGAACAGTCCATGTCTGGGGTGGCTGGAGTCTTTGGTCATTTTTGTAGCCTTTTTTTAGAGACCTTCTGGCATGTACGTCCTGGAGGGCTTGGAGCTGGTCCCCAGTGATGCACTGGGCCATCTACACCCTCCGCACGGTGATACAACCAGTCAGGATGCTCTCGATGATGCAGCTGTAAAAGTTCCTAAGGATCTGACAAATTGTTTCAGCCTCATAACGTAGAAGAAGCCCTGCCTTCTTCATGGCTGTACTGGTGTTAGAGAACCATGTTACTGACCCTATTCACTACGGCCACGTGGATTGTGGATCAGGTTGTTCACGGGCCCTGATTCCAGAAGTCCACGATCAGCTACTTCGTCTTGCTGACATTGAGGGAGAGGTTGTTATCCTGGCACCACACTGCCAGATCTCTGACCTCCCACTGCATGCTGTCTCATCGCCATTGGTGACCAGGATAAACACCAACGTGTTGTCAGCAAACTTTATGATGGAGTTAGAGACGTGCGTTTCCACACAGTCGTGGGTGAACAGGGAGTACAAGAAGGGGCTGAGCACGCACCCCTGGGGGCCCCCATGTTGAGGGTCAGCGTGGTGGCGATGTTGTAGACTACTCTCACCACCTGGGGGCGGCCATTCATGAAGACCAGGATCCAGTTGCAGAGGGAGTTGTTCAGTCCCAAGGTCCTGAGCTTAGAGATGAGCTTGGAGGGCACTATGGTGCTAAACGCTGTGCCGTAGTAGATGAACACCATTCATACATAGGTATTACTCGTATTTAGGTGGGAGAGGGCAGTGGGGAGTGGAACTGAGATTTTGTCATCTGTGGATCTGATCGAGCTGTATGCAAATTGGAGTTGGTTCAGGAGGTCTGAGAAAGAGAGGGGGGACAGAGACAGAGGAGGGAGATGTGACTTTTCCTCTAACAAATAATTGGTAAACATCCTCTCAGGTTTGAACCAGAGACAGGTTTGAGCCAGAGACAGGTTGGAGCCAGAGACAGGTTTGAGCCAGAGAGAGGTAGGAGCCAGAGACAGGTAGGAGTCAGAAACAGGTAGGAGCCAGAGACAGGTAGGAGCCAGAGACAGGTTGGAGCCAGAGACAGGTAGGAGCCAGAGACAGGTTTGAGCCAGAGACAGGTTGGAGCCAGAGACAGGTTGGAGCCAGAGACAGGTTGGAGCCAGAGACAGGTTGGAGCCAGAGACAGGTAGGAGCCAGAGACAGGTAGGAGCAAGAGACAGGTTGGAGCCAGAGACAGGTTGGAGCAAGAGACAGGTTTGAGCCAGAGACAGGTAGGAGTCAGAAACAGGTAGGAGCCAGAGACAGGTTGGAGCCAGAGACAGGTAGGAGTCAGAAACAGGTAGGAGCCAGAGACAGGTTGGAGCCAGAGACAGGTAGGAGTCAGAAACAGGTAGGAGCCAGAGACAGGTTGGAGCCAGAGACAGGTAGGAGTCAGAAACAGGTAGGAGCCAGAGACAGGTTGGAGCCAGAGACAAGTTGACATATCACACAAAGAAAAATAAAAGATCAGGTCACTTCAAAGAAGAAGGATGACATCACTCAGGACTCTCAGATCAGTGCTGTGGAAGTACATCAGCTGACTGTGTCCCAAATGTCAACCTAATCACTTTGTAATGACCTGAAGTTGATCACAGCCCGATGGGTGCAGTTTGGGAAGCATCATGTGCGTTTGTAACAGGGTAAATGCAAAGTTGTATGAACTAGAGAATGTACTATACAGTACTTCACATTTAGCATCCCCTTCTCAAGTCAGCCAAAGCCATAGAAACGTGTTTTGAAGTCTCTGAAAGCTTGTATGATATATCTAGAGCCAGGTCTGTGTTGCCACCCAGAGACATGAAAATACATGTTAGAAGAATAATACATTTTCATAAACATGTCCTTGCATTCACATTCTAAATTGTCTTCATCATGCTTCCATAACCGGAGAATATTGTGTAGAAATTGTTCTGGGGTGTGTGAAAGCTTGTATGGAACCTCTTTATCTTACAATATCCGTTTGAGAAGAATACAAAGATACCAATGCTGTCCTCCATAGCCAAGGTCAGCTCGCAGCAGTGTGAACACAAACTTTAAAATGCAACAGCTTTTCCCTGTGTGTGTGTGTGTGTGTGTGTGTGTGTGTGTGTGTGTGTGTGTGTGTGTGTGTGTGTGTGTGTGTGTGTGTGTGTGTGTGTGTGTGTGTGTGTGTGTGTGTGTGTGTGTGTGTGTGTGTGTATGTGTGTGTGTGTGTGCATGAGTGTGTGTGTGTGCTTTGCTTATCCCAGTTACTAATAAGCATACACACCTTAAAACGATTACTGTAAAAACTGTTAAATCCACGTGGATTTTAAAAATTGTACAGGTGACATGGATGAGGCAAAATATGGAAAATAGGTCTGGCTGTACAACCAATTGGGAAACACACTACCAAATTGAGAAATCATGTGACTAAACTGAATGAAAAGAAGAAGATAGTACAATATGAAACAAAGATAAATGACAAAGAATGATAGTAAAAAGATTTGGAATACCTGAAATTAAATTTTGTACAAAAAGGCAAACTCCGCTCCATCATTCATTGATTCAGATGGCTCATTGATCACAAAACCCAGTACTTCAATGATTTTTTTAGCACATTTAGGCATGACATACCATCAACAAATGTTGACTCTACACATCCAAGTACAGTTGCAGTTGGAAGTTTACATACAGTCATGTTGGAGTCATTAAAACTTGTTTTTCAACCACACATTTCTTGTTAACAAACTATAGTTTTGGCAAGTCGGTTAGGACATCTACTTTATGCATGACACAAGACATTGTTCCAACAATTGTTTACAGACAGATTATTTCACTTATAATTCACTGTATCACAATTCCAGTGTGTCAGAAGTTTATATACACTAAGTTGACTGTGCCTTTAAACAGATTGGAAAATTAAGAAAATTATGTCATGGATTTAGAAGCTTCTGATAGGCTAATTGACATAATTTGAAAAAATTGAAGGAGTACCTGTGGATGTATTTCAAGGCCTACCTTCAAATTCAGTGCCTCCCTCTTTACTTGACATCATGGGAAAATCTAAATAAATCAACCAAGACCTCAGGAAAAAAATATAGACATCCACAAGTCTGGTTCAACCTTGGAAGCAATTTCCAAATGACTGAAGCTACCCCGTTCATCTGTACAAACAATAGAATGCAAGTATAAACACCATGGGACCACACAGCTGTCATACCGCTCAGGAAGGAGACGCGTTCTGTCTCCTTGAGATGAACGTACTTTCGTGTGAAAAGTGCAAATCAATCCCAGAACAACAGCAAAGGACCTTGTGAAGATGCTGGAGGAAATAGGTACAAAATATTCTATATCTACAGTAAAACGAGTTCTACTGTATATCGACATAACCTGGAAGGCCGCTCAGCAAGGAAGAAGCCACTGCTCAAAAACCCCCATAAAAAGTCAGACTACGGTTTGCAACTAGACATGGAGACAAAGATTGTACTTTTGGAGAAATGTCCTCTCACCTGATGAAACAAAAATATAACTGTTTGGCCATAATAGGCATCTTTATGTTTGGAGTAAAAAGGGGGGGCTTGCAAGCCGAAGAACACCATCCCAACCGTGAAGCACGGGAGTGGCAGCATCATGTTGTGGGGGTGTTCTGCTGCAGGAGGGACAGGTGTACTTTTAGGTGTACTAAATTACATCATGAGGAAGTAAAATTATGTGGATATGTTGAAGCAACATCTCAAGACATTAGTCAGGAAGTTAACACTTGGTCGCAAATGGGTCTTCCAAATGGACAATGACCCCAAGCATATTTCCAAAGTTCTGGCAAAATGGCTTAAGGATGACAAAGTCAGGGTATTGGAGTGGCCATCACAAATCCCTGACCTCAATCCTATAGAACATTTGTGGGCAGAATTGAAAAAGCAAGGAGGCCTACAAACCTGACTTAGTTACACCAGCTCTGTCAGGAGGAATGGGCCAAAATTCCCACAACTTATTGTGGGAAGCTTGTAGAAGGCTACTCGAAACGTTTGACCCAAGTTCAACAATTTAAAGGGAATAATACCAAATACTAATTATGTAAACTTCTGACCCACTGGGAATGTGACGAAAGAAATAAGAGCTGAAATAAATACATCTCTGTTCTATTATTCATTTCACATTCTTACAATAAAATGGTGATCCTGACTGACCTTGTGTGAAAAACTGAGTTTAAATGTATTTGGCTAAGGTGTATGTAAACTTCCGACTTCAACTGTATATGTGATCAAGTAATGAAAGACAAGCATTGTAATTTGAATTCCGAAAAGTGAATGTGGAAGGGGTGTTTCATTGTTGTTGTCTACCACTGTCTGACAAACTTGATGGACGATTACTGAGGATTATAGTGGATGATATTGCCAATCCAATTTGACATAGATTTAATTTAAGAATACTAGAAAGTGTGTGTCCTCAGGCCTGGAGGGAAGCAAAAGTTTCCCCCTAACTAAGGATAGTAAAGCCCCCTTTACTGGCTGAAATAACTTACCAATCAGCCTGTTACCAATCAGCCTGTTACCAACCCTTTGAAAACAATAGGAAAAAGTGGTGTTTGACCAGATGCTATTTTGCAGTAAACAAATTAACAGCAGACATTCAACAAGCACGGCACTTACACACATTACTGATGATTGGCTGTTTTGTTAAACTTCAGTGCAGCTTCTGACAATATCAATCATAGTCTGGAAAAATGTTTGTGTTATGGCTTTACACCCCTGCTGTTTTGTGGATAAGGAGTTACCTGCCTTACAGAACACAAAGGGTGTTCTTTAATCGAAGCCTTTCCAACAAAATCCCGGTAGAATCAGGAATTCCACAACACACTACTTTTTAAATCTTTACTAACAACATGTCACTGGCATTGAGTAAATTGTGTCTATGTATGCGGATGACTTAACACTGTACACGTCAGCTACTACAGCAACTGAAATGACTGCAGCACTTAACAAAACGCTGCAGGTAGTTTCAGAATGGGTGGAAAGGAATAAGTTAGTCCTAAATATTTCAAAAACTTAAAGCATTGTATTTGTGGCAAACCATTCACTAAACCCTAACCTCAACTAAATATTGTAATGAATAATGTGGTATTTGAGCAAGTTGAGAATACTAAACTGCTTAGAGTAACCCTGGATTGTAAACTATCATGGTTAAAACATATTGATACAACAGTAGCTAGGATGGGGAGAAGTCTCTCTATAATAAAGTGATGTTCTACCTTGACAGCACTTCAACAAGGCAGGTCCTACAGGCCCTAGTTTTATCGCACCTGGACTATAGTTCAGTCGGGGGTCAGGTGACACTAAGAGGTACTTAGGAAATTTGCAATTGGCTCAGAACAGGGCAGCAGGGCTGGCCTGTGGATGTACACAGAGAGCTAACATTAACCATACGCATGTCAATCTCTCCTGGCTCAAAGTGGAGGAGAGATTAACTTCATCACTACTTGTATTTGTGAGAGGTGTTGTGTGCACAGAGGTGTCTGTTTGAATGACTGGCACACAGCTCGGACACCCATGCATACCCCACAAAACATGCCACCAAAGGTCTCTTCACAGTCCCAAAGTCTTTGGGAGGTGCACATACAGTGCCTTGCGAAAGTATTCGGCCCCCTTGAACTTCTGTATTTTTGCACGCCCAATTTTTCAGTTTTTGATTTGTTAAAAAAGTTTGAAATATCCAATAAATGTCGTTCCACTTCATGATTGTGTCCCACTTGTTGTTGATTCTTCACAAAAAAAATACAGTTTTATATCTTTATGTTTGAAGCCTGAAATGTGGCAAAAGGTCGCAAAGTTCAAGGGGGCCGAATACTTTCGCAAGGCACTGTATCTACATAGAGCCATGACTACTTGGAACTCTACTCCATATCAAGTAAAAAAAAATGTATTTAACCAGGTAGGCCAGTTGAGAACAAGTTCTTATTTACAACTGTTTTAAATAATGCTGGAGTGATAGATGTGCAGATGATGATGAGCAAGTAGAGATACTGGGGTGCAAAAGATCAAGAGGGTAAGTAATAATATGGGTATGAGGAAGTCAGGTGTGCTGTTTACAGATTGGCAATGTACAGGTACTGTCACGTCCTGACCTGAACTTAGTTCCTTTTTTATGTCTCTATTTTAGTTTGGTCAGGGTGTGAGTTGGGGAGGGCATTCTATGTTTTGTCCTGTGTGTTATATTTCTTTGTGGTTGGCCTGGTATGGTTCCCAATCAGAAGCAGCTGTCAATCGTTGTCTCTGATTGAGAACCATACTTAGGCAGCTTGTTTTCCCACTATGAGTTGTGGGTAGTTATTTTCTGTTTAGTGTGTTTTGCACGTGACGGAGCTGTTTCGGTTGTTCTTTTGTTGCTTGTTTGATAGTGTTCAGTTTTACCATTAAATGATGAACACTTACCACGCTGCACCTTGGTCCTCACCTTCTTCCACCAACGGCCATGACAGGTACAGTGATCGGTAAGCTGCTCTGACAGCTGATGCTTAAAGTTAGAGAGGGAGATATCAGACTCCAGCTTCAGAGATTTTTGCAATTCGTTCCAGTCATTGGCAGCAGAGAACTGTAAGGAAAGGCGGCCAAAGGAAGTGTTGGCTTTGGGGATGACCAGTGCAATATACCTGCTGGTGCGTGTGCTACGGGGGGGGGGGGGGGGGGTGTTGCTATGGTCACCAGTGAGCTGAGATAAGGTGGGGCTTTACCTAGCAAAGACTTATAAATGACCCGGAGCCAGTGGGTTTGGCAACGGATATGTAGTGAGGGCCAGCCAACGAGAGCATACAGGTCAGGGTGGGGAGTAGTATATGGGGCTTTGGTGATAAAACGGAGATCACTGTGATAGACCACATCTAGTTAGCTGAGTAGAGTGTTGGGGGCTATTTTGCAAATTACATCGCCGAAGTCAAGGATCGTCAGGATAGTCAGTTTTACGAGGGTATGTTTGGAGGCATGAGTGAAAGAGGCTTTGCTGCAAAATAGAAAGCCGATTCTAGATAAAATGTTGGATTGGAGATGCTTAATGTGAGTCAGGAAGATGAGTTTACGGTCTAACCAGACCCCTAGGTATTTATAGTTGTCCACATATTCTAGGTCAGAACCGTCCTGAGTAGTAATGCTAGTCAGGCGGGAGGGTGCGGGCAGCGATCGGATGAAGAGCATGCACTTAGTTTTACTAGCATTTCAAATCAATTGGAGGCTACGGAAGAAGTGTTAATATGGCATTGAAGCTCGTTTGGAGGTTTTTTAGCACAGTGTCCAAAGAAGGGCCAGATGTATACAGAATGGTGTCATCTGCATAGAGATGGGTCAGACAATCACCAGCAGCAAGAGCGACATCATTGAGTCTGCCGATGAGAATGTGATAATTGACAGAGTCAAAAGCCTTGGCCAGGTTGATGAATACGGCTACACAGCACTGTGTTTTATCGATGGCGGTTATGATATCGTTTAGGACCTTGAGCGTGGCTGAGGTCCATCCATGATCAGGCTTGAAAACCTCATGCCAGCAGTAAAATTAGATTTAAAAAACAGATAAAAATACACGTTATGGAACAGCGGGGACTGTGAAGCAACACAAACAGAGGCACAGACACATGCATACAAACACACAATAACATACGCATTATAAACACACGTACACATGGATGTTGTCTTGTAGATATGTGGTGGAGTAAAAGTCTGAGGGTACACACTTAATATGTTGTAAAATCTGTTATGAATATATTGTAATGTTTTATACCCTGTATAACTGCTGTAATTCTGCTGGACCAAAGGAAGATGAAGGCAGCTAATGGGGATCCATAACAAATACATGTGCACCACAGGCAAGTTGTTGATTTTAAACACAACGCACGCATCGCACACACACTCATGCACAGACGCACACTCACACACACGGCAGGAAAGTGGACCTGAAGAGAGAGCGGTACTGACCCATCTCTCTCTGAAGGCCATGAATGGGACAACAATGTTTTCAATCTGAGATGAACAATTCTACACATAGGATATATTGTAACATTGCTCTTAAAGATTTAGGATGTTATCATCTTTCGCTCTTTCCTTCTATACCTCTCTTTCTATTCCTTTTCTTCCTGTCACTGGGGGGGATTAATTGGAACGGATTAAGAAAAGGATGAAGTCGAAGGAGAGAAAGAAGTTAAGTAATGGAGAGGTTAGGAAGGTGAGGGGGTTTGTGAATATGTCTGTGTTTGGTTCACAGTGTTATTTCAGACACACGCACACACACACACACACACACACACACACACACACACACACACACACACACACACACACACACACACACACACACACACACACACACACACACACACCAGCCTAGAGAAATAATGATCGTTACAGCTATTCAATTCCTTCCAGGCTCCTGAAAAATATACTGCGCTGAAAAAGGAGTTTAATTTGTTCACCTAAATGCATTGGTAAGAGATACAAATCCAACTGTACCTTTGAGGAATACAATCCTGTCATTCAGGTGATGGAGAGATAGGGTTGTGAATGATGCACGTGTAAAACAGCATGCTTTGGACGGACACAGATGCACAGTAAATGTCAAGGAAACAGAGAGTTGTGGTCTCTGTGTGCCAAGACCTCTATCCAACAGTCTAAGAGTGTTGATTTGTCCAAGTGTGTTTGTTTGTGTGTGTGTGTGTGTGTGTGTATGTGTGTGTGTGTGTGTGTGTGTGTGTGTGTGTGTGTGTGTGTGTGTGTGTGTGTGTGTGTGTGTGTGTGTGTGTGTGTGTGTGTGTGTGTGTGTGTGTGTGTGTGTGTACATGCTAGTGTTTGTGTGCGTTTGTGCATGTGTGTTTGCCAAGTTTTCGGGCTTATAATTGCATTATGTGTTATATGTTTTACACTAAATTCAAATCTTCTCTAACCTTGTATTATAGTTAGACAGCATAATCAGTACACTGTCCCACCATTCTCTCTCTCAGTCAACACAGTGAGGGTGGCCTGACAGCTGGTTAGACTGTGTTGACTAGGAATGTCTGTAGAGAAGACAGGGATCAATCTGAAAAACCCTGTCTAGTCATGACCTTTACAATGACAGAGGGAGGGAGGTAGGGAGGCAGGGAGGCAGGGAGGGAGGGAGGGAGGCAGCAGGCAGGCAGGCAGGCAGGCAGGCAGGCAGGCAGGCAGGCAGGCAGGCAGGCAGGCAGGCAGGCAGGCAGGCAGGGAGGGAGGGAGGGAGGGAGGGAGGGAGGGAGGGAGGGAGGGAGGGAGGATGGATGGATGGATGGAGGTAGCGAAAGAGGGGTATTGAGGGAGAGAGGGAGAGAGAGAGAGAGAGAGATACAGAGAAAGAGAAAGAGAGAGAAGGAGATCAACAGGAGCAAAGAGTGGAATAAAGCACTTGAGAAGAAAGGAAAGAAGAGAGGGATGAATGAGTGATGAGGAATATCTGAAGGAGTGTTTCAAAGAAAGAAAGGACAGAGCTTGTCCTCTAACGCAGCCTCAGCAACTGTTGCTATAGTGACTGACTCAGAAGTTCGGAGGGGTGGGGGGGAGACAGACAAAAGAGAATGCCTGCTATTAACTTGTTATGGCTGCAATCCCGTTAACGGGATAATTGTCATCAACAACCGCTGAATAGCATAGTGCTACATTCAATGGATATTACTAAAAATCGTTTACCTTTGATGATCTTCGGATGTTTTCACTCACGAGACTCCCAGTTACACAACAAATGTTCCTTTTGTTCCATAAAAGATTATTTATATATCCAAAATACCTCCGTTTGTTTGGCGCGTTATGTTCAGAAATCCACAGGAAAGAGCGGTCAAATTCCAAATAGTTTCCATAATGTCAACAGAAACATATTGTCGTGTCTTTGGCTATGCCGGATTAATTGCTAAGACATGCTTTTCTATAAAAATAATTTATCCGTAATTAATATCACCTGATTGAGCTAATCATGTAAATGTAATTAACTAGAGAGTCAATAGCAGTCAATATCAATCGTCATCGTACTTCAGTCTCATAATCGGAAAGTTGTAAATACTTGGCTATCTGCAAGAACCCTGGCTAACAAGTTGAATCAGAAATACAAAATTGGGTTTAATTATTTATTTACTAAATACCTAACTAATCACACAGAATTCACATACACATAATTAAATCATAACTTGATTACAAATTACGTCATAAAGGAAAATTACAGCTTGTTACACAAAGGAAAAGAGGCTGGGTTGAGTGAAAGAGCGGGAGACTGAGGAACAAAGGGAGAAGCTGTGCTATCATAAATACAGTATCTTATGCATTCTAAATTACCGCCCATTTGGAAAAGGAAAATGCAATAAATATTTACTCTGAGCTGCGCTTCAGTAGGTTGGTGGTAGATGGAAGACCGTGGTGCCAAACCGAGTCCTCTGTCCTTTGAAGAATGTCTCTGGTGGTCACTTGGATAAGTTGTAGTAACGTCGTTGTGTGGTAGATGGGATACTCTGTCTGTTCCTTCCTAACCTGCGTTTGCAGCTGCAGTCGCTAACTCACGACAGAGGTATCACTTCTGTCGTGAATAAGAGTTCAAAGTTCATACCATTCGCAACCAAAGCTCATGCTGATGTTGGCTTCGTTCAGTAGTTTTTTTCTGAACCATTCTGACATAGGACTGTCATCCTACCTCATTGGAACAGGAAGTTCTATTGTCGTCAAGGGCTTATATAGGAAGGGAGAGGAGGGTGTGTTTGAAAAGTTTTATAGCCCTTTTCCCTTCATTGATTGAGCAGCCCTATCTTATGAAAACCCAAATGTCACATTTTAGAAGCTAAAATCACATTTCATCCCATCACAAAAAATTTCATATTCAAACATTGTTTGGATTACCAGAATATAGTTCATTTCCCCCCCACATTCTGACGTTCCCAGAATCTCTATGTTATCCAAAGGTTTTGCAAATGTAACCTTAGTAGGGTAGAGAGAGGAAAAAGGGGGGAAAAGGTATTTAATGACTGTCATAAACCTACCCCCCAGGCCAACGTCATGACAATGTCAAAGTTTTTATAATCAATCCTCAGGTTGTTTTTAAAATATATAATCGATAATATATATCAACCGCAAATGTCTTGTTCAGTAGGAGAGGGAAAAGCAATGGCTGTCCAAACTCAGTTGCACGAGCAAAACTCATGCAACCACTTGACGCGATGTTATCGTTCTGGCTCATTTTTCAAAATAAAAGCCTGAAACTATGTCTGAAGACTGTTGACACCTTGAGGAAGCGAATCTGGTTGATATCTCTTTAAATGGAGTAAAGGAAGGCTATGGAACATGGAGTTTTCAAAATAGAAGCCACTTCCTGATTTGATTTTCCTCAGGGTTTTGCCTGCAATATCAGTTCTGTTATACTCACAGACAATAATTTGACAGTTTTGGCAACTTTAGAGTGTTTTCTATCCAATACTAATAATAATATGCATATATTAGCAACTGAGACTGAGGAGCTGGCCGTTTACAATGGGCACCTTTTCATCCAAGCTGCTGGGGCGGCAGGGTCGCCTCGTGGTTCAAAACGCATCATTCACCCACGTTTCATCAAAATCAGGTCAGTGCTGTCTTAGACATCGAGTGTGACTAACATATGAACAAACACACTAACGTACTAACAGATGGAGACGGATCCACATCCCCTCCCCGATTTCATTGTGGGGGACAACAAAAGCAAAGGCTGTGATTTTTAACAGTGATGCATTTCATCCTCATTCTTTCTGTCTCGTTGTGTGTTTCTGTGTTATTTGGTTATTTCACGCCTGCCAAGTCAGAAGCACAATGCTTCCGTGTTTATCATGGTGTCACTAACAAGTGAATCTCACTGCATTCTGGTTATTAACACACACACAGGCAAGTACACACAAGCGCGCGCACACATGTGCACGCACGCAAACACACACACAAACACACACATCCTCCAAATCTTTAAGTAATTCATGGTGTCCTGTATTTGTTATATACTCTCAACAAGCTCTCACAGTCTCACGTCAGAATTAGACGTCCATCCATGTTTCTCAAACGTCAAATTTCAAAGTTGTTCCAAACGACAAATTTCAGTGTTTTAAGGTTCATTTTTGTCATTAACCCCTATAAAATCAATCAAACAGCTTCTATCTCAAGGCCATCAGACTGTTAAACAGCCACCACTAACATTGAGTGGCTGCTGCCAACACACTGACTCAACTCCAGCCACTTTAATAATGGGAATTGATGGGAAATTATGTAAAATATATCACTAGCCACTTTAAACAATGCTACCTAATATAATGTTTACATACCCTACATTATTCATCTCATATGTATACGTATATACTGTACTCTATATCATCTACTGCATCTTTATGTAATACATGTATCACTAGCCACTTTAACTATGCCACTTTGTTTACATACTCATCTCATATGTATATACTGTACTCAATACCATCTACTGTATCTTGCCTATGCCGCTCTGTACCATCACTCATTCATATATCTTTATGTACATATTCTTTATCCCTTTACACTTGTGTGTATAAGGTAGTAGTTTTGGAATTGTTAGCTAGATTACTTGTTGGTTATTACTGCATTGTCGGAACTAGAAGCACAAGCATTTTGCTACACTCGCATTAACATCTGCTAACCATGTGTATGTGACAAATAAAATTTGATTTGATTTGATTTGAATAATTTGTCAGTTAAAGCTACAGATTTTTGAAGGCTATTCCATGCTAGAAATTGCCAAGAAACTGAAGATCTCGTATAACGCTGTGTACCACTCCCTTCACAGAACAGCGCAAACTGTCTCTAACCAGATTAGAAAGTGGAGTGGGAGGCCCTGGTGCACAACTGAGCAAGAGGACAAGTACATTAGTGTCTGGTTTGATAAACAGAAGTCTTACAAGTCCTCAACTGGCAGCTTCATTAAATAGTACCTATCATTCTCTGTTTGGTTAGGTCAGGGTGTCACGACTTCTACCGAAGGTAACTCCTCTCCCTGTTCGGTCGGTGCTCGGCGCTCGGCGCTCGGCGTTGCCAGTTTACTAGCCGCCACCGATCCTTTTGCCTTTTCTGGTTGTTTTGTCTGTGTTCCTTTTCACACCTGGGTTCATTTGTGTGTATTTCTGTGTGTATATAGGGCACCTGTTGCCTGCCTTAATTCGTGCGGGATTAAGCTTGTGTGTATTTGATGTTTATTGTTTTCGCTATTACGTACGTGTATGTAGTGTCGGAACTGTGGTTGTTCCTCCGTGTATTGACACGAGTTTCTGTTCCTTCCAGAGCATAGTTTTGGATTTTCATCTGTGCCAATTGTGTATTGGTGGACTATGTGTGTATATATGTATGTATACATATATCTATATTAAACACGCTTCTCAGAAATCCCTGCTCTCCTGCGCCTGACTCCTACACCTCTCACCGAGACGCACCTTATCACACAGGGTGTGACTCGGGTGGGAAAGTCTATGTTTTCTATTTATTTGTTTTTGGCCATGTGTGGTTCTCAATCAGAGGAAGCTGTCAATCGTTGTCTCTGTTTGGGGATGATATATAAGTTGTCATTTTCCTTTTGGGTTTTGTGGGATCTTGTTTTCTGTTTCGTGTCTGTACCTGACAGAAATGTGGGCTTTCGTTTTCACTTTGTTATTTTGTTTGAGTGTTTTTTTTTAAATGAAAATGATGAACACTTTCCACGCTGCGCCTTGGTCTACTCATTCTGACAACGAGAGCCGTTACATTGAGACTGGTGTTTGCGGGTACTATTTAATGAAGCTGCCAGTTGAGGACTTGTGAGGTGTCTGTTTCTCAAACTAGATGTACTTGTCCTCTTGCTCAGTTGTGCACCGGGGCCTCCCACTCCTCTTTCTAGTTTGCGCTGTTCTGTGAAGGGAGTAGTACACAGCATTGGACAAGATCTTCAGTTTCTTGGCAATTTCTCGCATGGAATGTCCTTCTTTTCTCAGGACAAGAATAGACTGTTGAGTTTCAGAAGAAAGTTATTTGTTTCTGGCCATTTTGAGCCTGTAATCGAACCTACAAATGCTGATGGTCCAGATACTAAACTAGTCTAAAGAATGCTAGTTTTATTGATTCTTTAATTAGAACAACAGTTTTCAGCTGTGCTAACATGATTGCATAAGGGTTTTCTAATGATCAATTAGTCTTTTAAAATGATCAACTTGGATTAGCTAACACAACGTGCCATTGGAGTGCCATTGGAACACAGAAGTGGTTGTTGATAATGGGCCAATGTACGCCTATGTAGACATTCCATTAATAAATCATTTTATGGCTAGGCATCCCGCTAGCGGTGGTAATTCAAATAAATAACTGGAGGTCGCACAATTCCAATAAATAATCATACAAATTATGGATATTAACTTCTTGACGCACCCATCCCGTTAGCGGGATCATTTTCATCAACACCCGTTGAATTGCAGCGCGCCAAATTCAAATTAAATTACTAAACATATTTAATTTTCATTAAATCACAAGTGTAATATAGTAAAACGCAGTTTAGCTTGTTGTTAATCCACTTGGTGTGTCAGATTTCAATACAGCTTTTCGGCGAAAGCATAACAAGCGTTTATGTAAGAACATCTCTCTCAGTAGACAAAATATTACAAACACCTAGCAGCCAAGTAGATTGGTCACGAAAGTCAGAAAAGCAATAGATTAAATCGCTTACCTTTGATGATCTTCGGATGTTTTCATTCACGAGACTCCCAGCTACACAATAAATGTTCCTTTTGTTCCATAAAGATTATTTTTATATCCAAAATACCTCCATTTGTTTGGCGCGTTATGTTCAGAAATCCAAGCGAGCGTTCACGACAACGCAGCCGAAAATTCCAAATAGTATCCGTAATGTCCACAGAAACATGTCAAACGTTTTTTATTAACAATCCTCAGGTTGTTTTTAAAATATATAATCGATAATATATCAACCAGGTCTGTCGCTTTTTCAATAGGAGAGGGAGAGACAATGGCTGCCCCACTCTGTTGCGCAAGCAAAACTCATGCGAACACCCAGCTATCCACTGACATCCAATGACATCTTTCTCGTTCATTTTCAAATAAAAGCCTGAAACTATGTCTAAAGAGGGTTGACACCTTGAGGAAGCGATAGGAAAAGGAATGTGGTTGATATCCCTTTAAATGGAGCGAAGGCAATGGAGCGAAGGCAGGCTATGGAACATGGAGCTTTCAAAATAGAAGCCACTTCCTGGTTTGATTTTCCTCAGGTTTTCGCTTGCAATATCAGTTCTGTTATACTCACAGACAATATTTTGACAGTTTTGGAAACCTTAGAGTGTTTTCTATCATAATCTGACAATTATATGCATATTATAGTTTCTGGGCCTGTGAAATAGGCAGTTTCAAATGGGTATGTTTTTTGGCCAAAAATGAAAATCCTGCCCTCTAAACTCAATAAGTTAAACATTTAGGTACATATAAGTGTCTTATATCGTTTGAAAGCTTCATTTCTTGTTAATCTAACTGCACTGTCCGATTTACAGTAGCTATTACAGTGAAAACATGCCATGTAATTGTTTGACGACAGCACCCCACATCAAAATATTTTTCTTCCGGCACAAGTTTCATAAATTCACAAATAGCGATTAAATATTCAATTACTTTTTGATAATCTTCCTCTGATTTGTCATCCAAAGGGTCCCAGCTACAACATGTAGTGTCATTATGTTAGATAAAATCCTTCTTTATATACAAAAAGTCAGTTTAGTTGGTGTCATCGATATGAGTATTCCACTAGTTCAACATGCAGAGAATGGAATCCCTAAAACATACCCCTAAACTTTGTTTCAACAAGTCAAAATACGTTTATAGTTACTCCTCAGATACCCTAAAATGTAACCAAGCTATGCAATTTGTTACGGAAAGAAGTATGTTCAATGGGAAACCGATTTTAGCAGGTGCGTCGTGTCTTCATGGTGCGCACAAACACTCATTTCCAAGACTGTGTCCTTGTACTAAAACTGATATGTCTTATTTGTTTTTGAAGTTACAAGCCTGAAACCTTGAACATAGACTACTGATACCCTGTGGAAGCATTTGGAATTGCATCCAGGGAGCTAATTTTCAATATGACCTTATACTTGACATTCTAAGAGGATGGTTTCTCTCGCAAAAAAAAATCAGGTTGGTTTTTCTTTGGATTTTCTCCTACCGTGTCTATTATGTTATATTCTCCTACATTATTTTAACATTTCTACAAACTTCAAAGTGTTTTCTTTCCAATGGTACCACTGATATGCATATTATGGCTTCAGGGTCTGAGCAACAGGCAGTTTACTTTGGGCACGTCATTCAGGCTTAAATTGAGGAAAAAAAGGGGCCTAGCTCTACAATAGTTAATTGCAACATTAACAATGTCTACACTGTATTTCTGATCAATTTGATGTTATTTTAATGGACAAAAAAAATGCTTTTCTTTCAAAAACAAGGACATTTCTAAGTGACCCCAACATTTTGAACGGTAGTGTACACACAGTGCATTCGGAAAGTTATCATTCTAAAAAGGAATAAATAAACAATTTTCCTGATCAATCTACACACAATACCTCATAATGACAAATGTAACTCTAAATATTCATAGGACAACCACGCTCAACCAAGCTCTAAGAAACATATGGTTCTCAGAACATTATGTGCTAGCTGGGAAGTTAGAGGATAGGCACAGAGGAGTGATTAAAGTGAATCCAAGCCAACACTACAAGGTCACGCCTCACCTTCAGTGCTCAGAATACTTCCGTATTCATCAGTTTCCACTAGCGTCATCAAATCTTGACCGCTGACACACACTGCATGAATTGTCCACAAGTACAACACATCCTCAATGTCTGAGGAACATTAAGCACAGCTATGGTTCACAGTCCTCCACTTGAAATGTGAGTCATAGCCTGCTTGTGTGTGTTTGACATTTGTGTCTCTCAGTCTAAGGCGAGTAATTGCGTCTCCAGGGGGCGTGTTGATGATAAATCATTCCAAGGTACCTCTCTATGACATCATTGTGACATCACTACGACCTGGATGACAGCTGGTGACATTGAGACGTATGGAAAGATCACTTCTAGACAATGTCTCTGAAACATGACAACCTCAGTTGTTGAGCAGTCAAACAGTATTTGTTCAAATCCATCAAACAGAATGTAATCAAAAATATATCACGTTCCTCCATCAGATGTTTAAGAATTCATAATTCAAAACTATTTAGCTACATTACAACAAAGAAGGAACAAGTAAGAGCAAAATAATGTTCAGGAGTCCTTTAGGACCTTATAAGTCTCTGCTATGGCACTGACACACACAAACACACAACGTTCAACAGCAACTGGTAAAGAGAAGAGGGATGGATGGCCAGACAGACGGAGGGGGAGTTTCTCTTCCTCCCCTCTCCTCCAACACCAATCCTACCATGCTGTCCACCGGTTGGGGCCGGATGAGGACATTAAAACCAGATTAATTATCTCCTGAAATAACTTAATGTCAGCGTATCGCCTCTCCTATCCCAGCAGGACAGGACAGATGAACACACACACACACACGCATGCACACACACACACATGCACACACAACCCACACACACACACTCTCTCTCCAAGCAACTCAGGACCAGCTGAAGTAGCTCTTAAAGATTCATTTCTTTCACATTAGATAAAGTCTACTGCCAGCCCGTAAACATTCTGGAACTGATCTCTGTTTACTCACTCTGCTTCTGGACTGAAAAACACAGAGATTAAGCTGTCAAATGTGTGTATGTGTGTGTGTGCATGTGCGTGTGCGTGTGTGTGTGTGTGCATGTGTGTGTGCGTGTGCGTGTGAGAGAGAGAGAGCGTTTATCCTTTATATGACAGAACAAAATTGAATTATCACCAAGTACTTCAGATATTGTTCCATGTAAAGCCGACTTCTCTGAAAATGTACTTCTTTCATTCAGAGCCATTCAGAATGTAAACGGTCCCCAAGAATGACAAATCCTAATAGAACAACAGAATAGTACTCTCTAACAATTAGGGGTTTAACAAGGGTTCTTCTAAGATCCTCAAAGTTCTTCAAAGTATCGGAGGTTTCTTGGCACTGAAAATGCCAAGAAAAGGTGTCACGTTGTATAAATGATTGGAAACAGTCACAGGAATTTGTAATAAGGGGGTTTAATATACCAAAATATACAACATCCCATGGTGTCTGTTCACACTGCTATGCTTTATCTTGGCCAAGTCGCAGTTGTAAATGATAACTTGTTCTCAACTAGCCTACCTGGTTAAATAAAGGTGAAATAAAAAATCTAATGAAAAGGCACTGGGACGAAGCCCTAAACAAGCACACCCACAAAAACACAGATGTAACCCAAACAAAAGAACGAGGTATAACCTCTAATAAATACACAGGATGAGACCCGTGGTACACTACACGGGAACAATAACCGACAAGACGATGGTGAACAGAAGACACATATATACAATTACTAATTAGGGGAATGGGAATCAGGTGTGAGTAATGAGACAGTTCAGTGACGCCTTAGAAGGCCGGAGTTGTTGCAGCTGCCGAAGTTGCGGCGGCGTCTGAGAGATTAGTTACAGCTGCGTCGGACGGGCCAGTTGAAGCTGCTGAAGTTGTGGAGCGTCGGACGGGCCAGTTGAAGCTGCTGAAGTTGTGGAGCGTCGGACGGGCCAGTTGAAGCTGATGAAGTTGTGGAGCGTCGGATGGGCCAGTTGAAGCTGATGAAGTTGTGGAGCGTCGGACGGGCCAGTTGAAGCTGATGAAGTTGTGGAGCGTCGGACGGGCCAGTTGAAGCTGATGAAGTTGCGGCGGCGGACAGGCCAGCTGCCGAAGTTGCGGTGACGTCGGACAAGCCAGCTGCCGAAGTTGCGGTGGCGTCGGACAGGCCAGTTGCAGTTGCCGAAGTTGTGGTGGCATCGGACGGGCCAGTTGCAGTTGCCGAAGTTGTGGTTGCATCGGACGGGCCAGTTGCAGTTGCCGAAGTTGTGGTTGCATCGGACGAGCCAGTTGCAGTTGCCGAAGTTGTGGTTGCATCGGACGGGCCAGTTGCAGTTGCCGAAGTTGTGGTTGCATCGGACGAGCCAGTTGCAGTTGCCGAAGTTGTGGTGGCATCGGACGGGCCAGTTGCAGTTGCCGAAGTTGTGGTGGCGTCGGACGGGCCAGTTGCAGTTGCCGAAGTTTTTAATTGACATTTACCACAAAAACCAAGGTATGAATATTTCCATGTACACGTTTTTTAAATCTGTATAAGTACTATTTTGGGGATTCACATACAGTACTTCACCCTCCCTACACCTCTGATGACTATACGAGGAAACCTGTTCAATCACCATGCACTGCAAAATCATTCTGGCTGTGGATACGGAGAACATCAACACATTAACATCAACACGCCAGAGGATATACCCATTATACTTGGGGCTCTGCTGGGAGTTTACCTCATATTTAGATGTTTTTATTCTGCTCTGCCACTAAAATCATAATAAACACTGACAACTAATATATTGTGTTATTGTATTATATTGATCATAATAATACTCATGGGGAGAGGGGTTCAAACATTTTACCCGAAAGGTTTTTCAAAAGGTTCTTAGAGGATTCATTAAAAAGGATTCTTTGAAGAACCCTTTTAAAGGGTTCTTTGAAGAACTTATAGGGGTACCCCCACAGTTTCAGTTTGAAGAACCCCTAAAGGATACTCCAGGAACCTTTCCTTTTTAGAATGTAGAGGCTGGAAGCTTCATTTACTAAACAAGTTAATCACACTAAATTACACGTGTAAGAGGGACTCTGGTAGATTCGGGGAAGACAGATATCACAAACTTTAATTATTCAATATAGGTCTCAGGAGAGAACTGCTCCTCTCTCTCCTCTCATTGTTTCTCCCTATCCTTCTGTTATTCATTCTCTCTCTATCTCTCTCTCTCGCTCTCTCTTTCTCTCACTCTCTCTCTTTTCAATCTCTCTCTTCATTCTCTCAATCTCTTAGTCTCTCCCTCTCCATATTTTGCAAGGACGTATTTCACAAACTTTTATTCAATTACTAGGTCCCAAGAGAGACCTAGTTAGAGAGTGGATCAACTTGACTCAGTTAGGTTGACTGAACAGATGTCTCCTCTCCTCTCCTCTCCTCTCCTCTCCTCTCCTCTCCTCTCCTCTCCTCTCCTCTCCTCTCCTCTCCTCTCCTCTCCTCTCCTCTCCTCATCTCCTCTCCTCTCCTCTCCTCTCCTCTCCTCTCTCTCTCACCTCCCCCTCCCTTTCCTCCGCTCCTCCTATCCTCTTATTCTCCTCTCCTTGTTCATTTGTCTTCTCTCTCCAATCTCCTTCATTCTCTCCTATCAACATGACTGCAAAAACGTCTCTCTTGCTACTCTATTTGACCAGAGTTAAAGTAGGAGGTACATTTTTTTAAAACAGTGTTTCCAAACCCAACAGTCAATGGACTGTGACACACACCAGGCTATCTAGCAATACAGTTTTTCTTCCATTACCGACATAGTCCATGCTATTAGACTAGAAAAATACCATGTTTTTATCTATTAAATGCCAGATACAGTGATTGTTTTGTACTCAATAATTCTCAGAGGTTATCAGAAGGTTCTGTTCTGGTCAATTATATGGAGTGGAAAGGTGATTGGTTTCAGAGTTTAAAAGGTGAGTGGGTTGAGATCCAACTAACCAACCGACCAAACAACCGACCAACCAACCAACCAACCAACCGACCAAATAACCGACCAACCAACCAACCGACCAAACAACCGAGGAACCAACCGACCAAACGACCAACCAACTGACCAACCAACCGACCAACCAACCGACCAAACAACCATCCATCCAGCCGACCGGCCAACCGACTGACCAACTGACCGACCAACCGACCAACCAGGGCCTCCCTAGTGACACAGTGGCCTAAGGCACTGCATCTCAGTGCTAGCTGTGCCACTAGAAATACTGGGTTTGAGTCCAGCCTCTGTCGCAGCCAGCAGTGACCGGGAGACCCATGGGGCGGCGCACAATTGGCCCAGTGTCATCCGGGTAAGGGGAGGGTTTGGCCGGCATGGATGTTCTTGTCTTATAGCACACTAGCGACTTCTGTGGTGGACCAGGCGCAGTGCACGCTGACATGGTCGCCAGGTGTATGGTGTTTCCTCCGACACATTAGTGCGGCTGGCTTCCGGGTTAACTGGGCATTGTGTCAAGAATCAGTGCGGCTTGGTTGGGTTGTGTTTCGGAGGATGTACGGCTCTCGACCTTCGCCTCCCCCGAGTCCGTGCAGGAGTTGCAGCAATGAGACAAGACTGTAACTACCAATTGGATACCACGAAACAGGGGTAAAAAAAAATAAGATACATGTATATAACCGACCGACCAAAAAAACGACCAAACAATCGACCAACTCACAAAAACAGCCAACTGACCAACCAACGGATCAACCAACAATTCCAAATTCTTGCTGTTGTATTCTCTCATTCAGATCACCTATGTGCAGTCTCTAGTCTTCATAACCACCTTGAGACACCACAGTAGAGTAGCTGTGTACAGTATGTGCCATCTAAATGTAGTTTTTCCCATGCAGTCCTGACTGAGTTCTATGGTCTCTCTTCTGGAAGATCAGTCCAGGGCTAAGGAGTCATTTACCATGGAAATCACACTGGTTTTAATCTCATTTGGTCTGATGTAATTCAAAATAGGCTTTTAGGTTTTAAACCCTTTCAAATAACAGTCTTCTGGGATATAGGATAACACTGCAGAGCTTTACTGATTAACTACCTGCTTAACTAAGCATTTGCCCCAAACATTTTCAGAAGGGAATTCCTCTGTACATAAAAGGTACAATAGAACAAAAGTTAAACATTTACTTTTCAGTGTTATATTATTATTTTCAATTATGTAGTTTGGAAAAATAAATGTTTGTATTAATATTCTGGCATTTACATAATTTAAACACTTTTTAAATCTGTCAGTTACTGTCTGATAGCGTTTGATCTATTTCATAACCAAACACCTACAATATTCTTCAACGACTGATGTCATCTAAGATGTCTCTGTTTCCACTAACATGATAGAACAACAAAGATAAATCTAGCAGTGAACACTGGACCCCAACATAAAACCCACCTCATCCTGACTAACAACACTGGACCCCAACATAAAACCCACCTCACCCTGCTTAACAACACTGGACCCCAACATAAAACCCACTTCACCCTGACTAACAACACTGGACCCCAACATAAAAACCCACCTCATCCTGACTAACAACACTGGACCCCAACATAAAACCCACCTCATCCTGACTAACAACACTAGACCCCAACATAAAACCCACCTCATCCTGACTAACAACACTAGACCCCAACATAAAACCCACCTCATCCTGACTAACAACACTGGACCCCAACATAAAACCCACCTCATCCTGACTAACAACACTAGACCCCAACATAAAACCCACCTCATCCTGACTAACAACACTAGACCCCAACATAAAACCCACCTCATCCTGACTAACAACATTAGACCCCAACATAAAACCCACCTCACCCTGACTAACAACACTGGACCCCAACATAAAACCCACCTCACTCTGGCTAACAACACTAGACCCCGACATAAAACCCACCTCACCCTGACTAACAACACTGGACCCCAACATAAAACCCACCTCACCCTGAGTCAGTGTGTCAGTGTGTATGTGTGTGTGTGTGTGTGTCAGGGTATGTGTGAGTGTGTGCCAGTATGTCTGTGTGTGTCAGTGTGTGTGTGTGTGTGTGTGTGTGTGTGTGTGTGTGTGTGTGTGTGTTTGTGTGTGTGTGTGTGTCAGTATGTTTGTGTGTATCAGTATGTTTGTGTGTGTCAGTGTGTGTGTATCAGTGTGTGTATCAGTGTGTGTGTCTGTGTCTATGTGAGTGTCAGTGTCAGTGTGTGTGTGTGTGTCAGTGTGTGTGAGTCAATATGTGTGTGTGTGTGTGTGTGTTTATGTGTGTGTGTGTGTGTGTGTGTGTGTGTGTCAGGGTGTGTGCGTGTCAGGGTGTGTGTGTGTGTGTCAGGGTGTGTGTGTCTGTGTGTGTCAGTGTGTGTGTTATTGTGTGTTATTTGTGTGTGTCAGTGTGTGTGTGTGTTTGTAAGAGTACGAGTTAGGGTTAGGTTTTGGGTTAAGGGTTTGGCAAAGTAGGATTTTGAATGGGTCTGAATTTGTGTGTGTGTGTGTGTTTGACAGTGTGTGTGTGTGTGTTTTAGTATTTCCATGTGTGTGTCAGTGTGTGTCGGTTTGTGTGTTTTAGTGTTTCCGTGTGTGTGTGTGTTTGTGTGTGTGTGTGTTTGTCAGTGTATGTCGGGGCGAGGAGTCTCTCACCCATGTTATTAAGGGTTGTCAAGTAAGTGTGACACAGAGAGGTCCCACGTCAGGCTGATTGCACATCGAATGCGTGAAAACTGCAGGAGGATTGAGAAAAGGGTGAAGGTGTGTCCTGTTTGCCTTTCCCTGGAGGTGTGGAACACACGCTGTACTGCAGACACACTGGCTTCAAATAAAAACCTGGGTTCAAATACTGTTTGAAAAAATAGTTTGAGCTTGACTTGTGTAATCTAACCAATAGAGTAGTCAGACAAGTGACACAGTCCCCGCCCATCTGGCACTACCGGCCGGCATTAAGAAAACACTAAGAACTTCAAATATTTTGAATGGTATTTGAACCCAGTTCTGTTTGAGACTCCCTGGGAAGCAAACACAGTGGTCTTGTCTTGTATTGCCACTGAACCAGTGACTGCGCACAAACAGAGAGAGAAATTCTTATTGACTCAACATGGAGTGGGAAACCGGTGTTCTGAGAGAAGACCCTTTCTTAAAGGATTCGGAGAGTTTGAACTGCACCTGCATGGTTCAGCACAGCACTCCAGTCTACCTGTCTTATGATCCTTTACTTCCTGGTTTTCACAGGGCTGTGAACCACTTCACAGTTAGAATAGCATCTGACTCAAAGACCTTCGGCTGCAATGACCTGCGCTGTGGTGGACACAAGGACACACACACTCTCACACATTCAAGCAACCATGCACACACTCTCTCTCTCCTCTCTCCCAGTGCTTTATCATTGCTCAATGTCATTTTTAATGAACTTCAGATCACATCAAGTCAGACCAGTCTCAAATCATAAACTTCCATAATAAGTGTGAATAGATTGTCCACGGTGGTAGGGATACGCTCTGGCTGTTTCCCCCACTGTAATTGTAATATATTGGACAATACGTCACCATTTATTCTCTAGCTCCCCTGAATGCTCCAGTAAAATCAGATTATTTCCCTCTCTGTGTGTGTATTGCATATTGAAAAAATCATTTTACAGCCCTCCCTGTGTGCGTGTGTATGTGTGGTATAGTAAACACGTCATTTATAGTGTAGTAGAAACTGCAATCTGATCTAATGTTGTTTTGTTTTCCGTCGGAGAGAACAGAGTCGTTTATTCTTCCACTAAAATCAGCTTCTATGTCTTCTATGTCTGTGCTGATATGCTTTTGACAATTACATCTAACTGAATAGAGGACTTTGGATGAGATGACAACAAAATCAACATGAAACACCAGCATTACAATGAATATATTTATTGTCTCTCTCTCTCTCCCTGTCCCTCCTTCTCTCTTTCTCTCTCTCTCTCCCTCTCCCTCCTTCTCTCTCTGTCTCTCTCTCTCTCTCTTATTTCACCATTGGCCTCCATGAGGGACAAATAGTTTTTCTGTGGTATCACATTAGAGCCGAGTTAAATACCAGAGGAAAGATGAAGCAAATACATTAAAATAACATCCGTTCCTTTCAGCTGTGACAGGAGTAGCAGGCGATGAATCAGCAGAATACATTCTCTCCGGAGATAAACAAACATGATGTTTCAGCAGGGGAGAGGAAAGGCTCTCTCGTAAAGTTCACCGCCCCGGACCGTAAAAATAACTTCCCTCTCAATCAGAAGAGCCTCTGGCAGCCACCACTTCACTACAGAACATATATGACACACACAAAGAGGCATTGACAGGAGCACACACACACACACACACACACACACACCCACACAGACCAACGAACACAAGCAAACACACACACGCACACACACACACACACACCCACACAGACCAACGAACACAAACACACACACACACACCTCCGGCAGGATTTTACCACCCCAGATATACAGCCTTCTACTGCAGGCCATTACATTGGGATTTGAAGCCTGCGGTGTCCACCAACAAACCCACAGTCAACACAGCCCAGTGGACATACTGGTGATTTACACTGCACAACATGATACCTATTCTGCACCTATATTTGATTAATATCCTGTCTATACACAACCCAGGGCTGTGCTGGTCTATGGCTAATGCATAAGACCTTGAACCTTTACTGGAGTACAATAGTAATTTACATATATGGATGTTTAGGCCTAAACGGGTTAGAATTCTGCTGATGAGTACCCAGTCAGAATGCAGCTACACCCTCCAGATGACATTAAGGACATTCAACTAAACAAAAGTGTCATTCTATTTACAAAGAAAGAATCAACCACAACAGTATTTGCTACATTTTCATCCACTTTATAAAAAAGGCGATGCTCTTCAGTGTGATCTACAGGTTTTACTGGAGATGGTCAAGAGGATTTTGAAGTTCATGTTCCTGGCCTCTTACACATATCTCTGTGAAGACCTGAGTTTGTCAGCTAAAGTTTTGTTGAGAGACAGCATCACGCAATGTTGAGTGAGAAAAAGAGAGGGAGAGAGAGTGGAAGAGAGGGAAAGGGAGAGAAAGAAAGAAAAAAGCCTCATGGAAGTTAAATGAGGAGGAAAGAGGGTGTGAGAAAAGGAAAGAGAGAGAGAGAGAGTGCTGAACTCTTTGTGAATTCAATTTTTTTTATTCATAACTCGATCGATTCACAAATAATCAAATCTGACTGTTTTCAAAGGGCAATAAAAATGTAATTTTGCAAGGGGTTGAACATTTAGCAAAGAGGGAAAGCATCCGGCAGACATTATTTGACAGTTGAAAGAGAAAGGAGATAATACATGTTTCTTTGTGAGACAAGTGTTTACCAGAAGGTGTCTGAGACAAAACCTTGGCGGAGGATTTTGTCTGTATTCATTAGGTTATTGAATTGTTTTCAAAACTTGGGTATCTGTTGTTTTGACAGCTGTAAATGATTACCATAGAAAGTATACACACACACACAACACACACACACACATACCACATGCACACACACATGCACAATTGCATGCACGTACAAACACACACAGGAAGGAAGGAAAACATTTAATCAAAACTGAGAATGTGAGAGCAACACTGTTCTGTTCACAGAGATGACACTCTATTCCTTAATGCCTTTGCTGCAGAGGGAGAGCAGGTAATTGGACTCCAGACTGTACAACTTGTAGAGGGAAGTGTCAGAAAGTGTTGGATAATGTCACTTGATAAGTCTCTGGGCTTAAAGATCTTGAAGAACAAGAGAGAAGTGGACCTTTGATTTTTATCATAGAGGTGTTTCTTCACTTATATTGAGTTATACTGTGTGTGTCACTTTTCTTCAAACATCAAACTATCTTGATCTTGATATTATCATAGCTGCTTTTGGATAGAAACCTCTCAAATCACCCACCCCCCAACCCTCCCACTAAGGTAGGTTAGGGTTAAGGTAGGTAAATGTTATGGTAGGTAAGGGTTAAGGTAGGTATGGATCCGCCCCTTTTTTTACATTTTAGCCTAAAATGACATACCCAAATCTAACTGCCTGTAGCTCAGGACCTGAAGGATATGCATGTTCTTGTTACCATTTGAAAGGAAACACTTTGAAGTTTGTGGAAATGTTAAAGGAATGTAGGAGAATATAACACAACAGATCTGGTAAAAGATAATACAAAGAACATACCAACCGTTCTTTGAAATGCAAGAGAAAGGCCATAATGTATTATTCCAGCCCAGGTGCATTTTCGATTTTGGACACTAGATGGCAGCCGTGTATGTGCAAAGTTTTACATCGACCCAATTTCTGTTCAAAATGTTGTATCAAGACTGCTCAAATGTGCCTAATTTGTTTATTAAAAATGTTTTGTGTTCAAAATTGTGCACTCTCCTCAAACAATAGCATGGTCTTATTTCACTGTAGTAGCTACTGTAAATTGGACAGTGCAGTTAGATTAACAAGAATTTAAGCTTTCTGATGATATCAGATATGTTCATGTCCTGGGAGACGTTCTTGTTACTTACAACCTAATGCTAATCGCATTAGCATAGGTTAGCTCAACCGTCCCGTGGAAGAGATACTAATCCCGAAGAAGATTTATTAAGGTAGGTAAGGGTTAAGGTAGGTAAGGGTTAAAGTAGGTAAGAGTTAAAGTAGGTAAGGGTTAAGGTAGGTAAGGGTTAAGGTAGGTAAGGGTTAAAAAATAAACAATATAAACTAGTGCCTAGCACAGGGATTGATCCCGCAATCCTCAGAGCTGGAGCAAGCCAGGTGTGTGTGTGATTCAACCCACTGGGACTAAAACTGTGATCCTTGGAGACAGAGAGCACGGTTCAAGGCCTTCCACTATCCCCGTCAACAACACTCTAGCAAGCTGCCAGCCTACTAGATGGTAATAGTTGCCCCTAGTGGACGGTATTGAAGGCCTCTCCCAACGTCCTGGGGATAAACGTTGAATACTGAAGCGGATGGTGTGACCTTGCTGGTGAACCATCTTGCTTCTCATCCTCTTCTATTTATAGTGTGCCATGCTCCGTAAACTCTGAAATTAATAAATAGCACACTCACAGTAATTGCACTGTAAATTGAGAGCTGTGCCAGAGAGAGAGAGAGAGAGGGGGGGGTATGGAGAAGGAGAGAAAGATGGAGTGAGAAAGAGAGAGAGGGTGGGAGAGAGAGAGATGGAGGGAGAAAGAGAGAGAGGGTGGGAGAGGGAGGGAAAGTGAGAGAGGGGGTATAGAATAGAATACAACAGACCAGCATATCAGAACAGAACAGAATACATCATAATAGAACAGAGAATAGAATACATCAGAATAGAATAGAACATAATAGAAATAGCAGAATAGAACATAGTGTAATAGGATAGAATATAATACAATATAACATAAAATAATAGAATAGAACATAATGTAATAAATCCTGAGATGCTGGCAGTAGCAGAGAGAAAAAAAATGAAATAAAAATACCCAACAAGTCCATGTGAGCAAACAGAGAAAGAGAGGGATGGAGAGTAGAGAGGGAGGGAGGGAAGGAAGGAAGAACAGAGAGAAGAGAGGGATGGAGAGTAGAGAGGGAGGGAAGGAAGGAAGAATGGAGAGAAGAGAGGGATGGAGAGTAGAGAGGGATGGAGAGTAGAGAGGGAGGGAGGGAAGGAAGGAAGAACGGAGAGAAGAGAGGGATGGAGAGTAGAGAGGAAGGGAGGGAAGGAAGGAAGAACGGAGAGAAGAGAGGGATTGAGAGTAGAGAGGGAGGGAGAGAAGGAAGGAAGAACGGAGAGAAGAGAGGGATGGAGAGTAGAGAGGGAGGGAAGGAAGGAAGAACAGAGAGAAGAGAGGGATGGAGCATAGAGAGGGAGGGAGGGAAGGAAGGAAGGAAGAACGGAGAGAAGAGAGGGATGGGTGGATGGAAAATCGGCCCAGCGCTCTTTAATAACTGGGGCGGCGGAGGTCTGGTTACCAGATATGAGAAGCCCAGTGGACGCTGGGGGACGGGCAATGGGGTCTCGCGGCATGGAGGGGGAAGACACACGGCGTGACACCGGCAAGAGATTTCTGTTTTTGCCTGCAATCTACAAGCCCATAACGCTAAGGGCACTGTCTGCGGCTGGACTTAAAAATCAACTGGGGAATTGGAAGACAAAAGATCAGCTGAAACTGTCAAACCATTGCACAGCAGCAAAGGCGGCAACGCAACATCAGAGCAGCCACAGAAACAGAGGCAGAAGGCAAGGCCTCCATCTTCCATCTTCAGTCACTCTACACATGAACAGACATTCAAAACAAGAAATGTGAAAAAACAAAACAGCCCTATCTGGTGCAAACACAGAGACAGGAACAATCACCCACAAACACACAGTGAAACCCAGGCTACCTAAGTATGATTCTCAATCAGAGACAACTAATGACACCTGCCTCTGATTGAGAACCATACTAGGCCGAAACATAGAAATACCCAAATCATATCTGGTACAAGCATTTCGCTACACTCGCATTAACATCTGCTAACCATGTGTATGTGACAAATAAATTTGAAAATTTGATTTGACAAAATTTGATTTGATCATAGAAAAACAAACATAGACTGCCCACCCCAACTCACGCCCTGACCATACTAAATAATGACAAAACAAAGGAAATAAAGGTCAGAACGTGAGTGCCTGGATCAGGCTGTGGTGAAGGCTGCATTTAGGAAACCCTTTAGGAAATACAGAGCATGTTTATTTTTACATTCAAATCCCCTATTGACGTCAACATAACTGTGTAAATACTATCAAATATAGTCGTTATTCGCTAGCAACATACCAAGCTCTCTCTCCCTCAATTCTCTATCCCTCTTCTCTCTCCCTCTCATTATTTCAGCATACTGACGACGATTGCATGAGGAGCGTCACACAAACACGCACACACGCAAGCACACACACGCAAGGAGTGTATTCAAAGACAAGATGATATCCTTATGATGAACAAAGCCTCTGTGTCAACACCGCAGGAAGACAAGAGGAGACGAGAGGAAAGGAGGAATACATTGAAGGCTTTACATTCAGCAGGCCTTGGTTGTGTATGTGTGCGTGTGCGTGTGCGTGTGCGTGTGTGTGTGTTTGTGTGTGTGTACAGTACCAGTCAAAGGTTTGGATACACCTACTCATCCCAGGGTTTTTCTATATTTTGACAATTTTCTACATTGTGGAATAATAGTGAAGACATCAAAACTATGAAATAACACATATGGAATCATGTAGTAACCAAAAAAGTGTTAAACATATCAAAATCTATTGTGACAAGGTTGGGGTGGTGTTATTAAGATAGCCCTATTTGGTAAAAGACCAAGTCCATATTATTATTATATTATGTCAAGAACAGCTCAATGAGCAATGAGAAATGACAGTCCATCATTACTTTAAGACATGAAGGTCAGTCAATCTGGAACATTTCAAGAACTTTGAATGTTTCTTCAAGTGCAGTCGCAAAAACCATCGCTATGATGAAACTGGCTTTCATGAGGACCACCAAGGGAAAGGGAGATCCAGTTGCCTCTGCTGCATAGGATAAGTTCATTAGAGTTACCAGCCTCAGAAATTGCAGCCAAAATAAATTGTTTTTTAAATGTTTATTTTACCTTTATTTAACTAGGCAAGTCAGTTTAAAGAACAAAATCTTATTTTCAATGACGGCCTAGGAACAGCAACAGATACATCTCAAAATCAGACACATCTCAACATCAACTGTTCAGAGGAGACTGCACGAATCAGGCCTTCGTGGTCTAATTGCAAGAAACCACTACTAAAGGACATCAATAAGAAGAAGAGACTTGCTTGGGCCAAGAAACACGAGCAATGTACATTAGACCGGTGAAACCCTGTCCTTTGGTCTGATGAGTCTGAAAATGTGAGATTTTTTGTTCCAACCGCCGTGTCTTTGTGAGACACAGCTTTGCTGGTGACAATGTCTGTCATTTATTTAGAATTCAAGGCGAACATAACCAGCATGGCTACCACAGTGTTACGCCATCCCATCTGGTTTGCGCTTAGTGGGATTGTCATTTGTTTTTCAACACGACAATGACCCAAAACACACCTCCAGGCTGTGTAAGGGCCATTTGACCAAGAAGGATAGCTGTGGAGTGCTGAATCAGATGACCTGGCCTCCACAATCATCCAATCACCACAATATCCAGCTGTTCATTACCCGCATCACCCTAAAACTGGAGGTGCCAACATCCAGCTGTTCTGCTCACAGCAGAGTTCAATGCTGAATCCCAAATGGCACTCTACTCCCTACATAGTGCTCTACTTTTGGCCAGAGCACTATGGTACTCACTGCCCGCATCTCTTAGTCTTTTTTTTTTCTCAATATCCAATTGGTAGTTACAGTCTTGTCCCATTGCTGCAACTCCTGTAAGGACCCGGGAGAGGCGAAGGTTGAGAGCCGTTCATCCTCCAAATTATGACACCGCCAAGCCGCATTGCTTCTTGACACAATGTTCGCTTAATCCAGAAGCCAGCCGCACCAATGTGTCAGAGGACACACCATACACTTGGCGACTGTGTCAGCATGCATTGTGCCCGCCACAGGAGTCGCTAGGGCGCGATGGGACAAGGACATCCCGGCCGGCCGAACCCTCCCCTAACCCAAACAACACTGGGCCAAACCCTCCACCTAACCCAGACAACACTGGGCCAAACCCTCCCCTAACCCAAACAGCACTGGGCCAAACCCTCCCCTAACCCAGACAACACTGGGACAAACCCTCCCCTAACCCAAACAACACTGGGCCAAACCCTCCCCTAACCCAGACAACACTGGGCCAAACCCTCCCCTAACCCAGACAACACTGGGCCAAACCCTCCCCTAACCCAAACAACACTGGGCCAAACCCTCCCCTAACCCAGACAACACTGGGCCAAACCCTCCCCTAACCCAGACAACACTGGGCCAAACCCTCCCCTAACCCAGACAACACTGGGACAAACCCTCCCCTAACCCAGACAACACTGGGCCAAACCCTCCCCTAACCCAGACAACACTGGGCCAAACCCTCCCCTAACCCAGACAACACTGGGCCAAACCCTCCCCTAACCCAGACAACACTGGGACAAACCCTCCCCTAACCCAAACAACACTGGGCCAAACCCTCCCCTAACCCAAACAGCACTGGGCCAAACCCTCCCCTAACCCAGACAACACTGGGACAAACCCTCGCCTAACCCAGACAACACTGGGCCAAACCCTCCCCTAACCCAGACAACACTGGGACAAACCCTCCCCTAACCCAAACAACACTGGGCCAAACCCTCCCCTAACCCAAACAGCACTGGGCCAAACCCTCCCCTAACCCAGACAACACTAGGACAAACCCTCCCCTAACCCAAACAACACTGGGCCAAACCCTCCCCTAACCCAGACAACACTGGGCCAAACCCTCCCCTAACCCAGACAACACTGGGCCAATTGTGCGCCGCCTCATATGTCTTAATGCCTTAGACCACTGCACCACTCGGGAGGCCCCATCTCTTAGTCTTTAACAGATGTCCTTCCTGTGATGGTGTGGGCCGCCATGATGGACCCTCTCATGTGAAATGACAGAGATCGTAGATGACAATGAGAAAAGCAACACATTGTTTTACGTCTCACTTTAATAAAATATTTATTACCAGGGCATTACCATGACAACAACCCCTTTTCACTCCACCAATCCGTGTGTGTCTGTGTGTTTGCGCACTAGAGCCTGCGCGCGTGTATGTGTACGCATTTGTGCACACCTGCTTGCTTCCATGTGTGTGTGTGTGTGTTCTGCCTTAATTCCCATGTCCAGATTGATAAAAGCAGTGTTATTACCACAGTATGCTATATTCAAACACAGCACTGTCACACCGCAGACTCCATGTATAATTCATAATCCATCAAACAGGCCTAATCCACGACTGAGCCACGCTGATTCAGAGTGCTGCTGGAGCTATAACAGGAGCATGCACACACACACACACATACACGCACACACACACACACACACACACACAAAGACACACACACATACACATACACGCACACGTGCACAAACACGCGCACACGCACACAGATTCACATGTATGCACATGCACAAAGGCAGGAATGCACACACGTACGCAAACACACACACACACACACACACACACACACACACACACACTGTTTTGTAGCTAAGTAGTTTGTCATATCCTCATTAGGATCTGTATACGTATATAAAATACCTTTGAATATGCTGTAAGCATTATATAGTCAGAGAGATCACTCCAGATTTAAGTCGAGATTAAATCAGGAGACGCTTTCAAAATGTCGGGAAAGGCAAAACAAAACAAACTCAGAACAGAGCCGGGATTGAACCCACAGTCTATGGAACAGGAGCTCACACTGCTTAGATGACTGCCCCATCCGTATACAATATGTAAGCAAGGCCAGTCTTAATTAATGGGTCAACTTAACCGTGGAGTTGTATTTGTGTTTTAACCTTATACCAAACTTGAATCCTTAATTTAACCAATCAGAATTGATGCCTGAACTTAACCCTTGACTTGTTTCTGTTTGAACCTTCAATCCCAAACCTAAACTTACCTTACCCCAGTCAGAATGAATACCTTAACCGTAGACTTTCTGTGAGCCTGAAAGACATTTATGCTTGATCCGGTGTTGCCGGTCCGGAGGCTGTGAAGGAGGCTGTGACGGAGGCTGTGACGGAGGCTGTGACGGAGGGTGTGAGGGAGGCTGTGACGGAGGCTGTGACGGAGGCTGTGACGGAGGGTGTGACGGAGGCTGTGACGGAGGGTGTGACGGAGGGTGTGACGGAGGCTGTGACGGAGGCTGTGACGGAGGGTGTGACGGAGGCTGTGACGGAGGGTGTGACGGAGGCTGTGACGGAGGCTGTGACGGAGGGTGTGACGCAATTGCGGAGCCTCCAGAGGCTTGCGGAGGCCAAATCGACAGTGGTGGAAAAAGTAGTCAATTTTCATACTTGAGTAAAAGTAAAAGATACCTTAATAGAAAATGACTCAAGTTAAAGTGAAAGTCACCCAGTAAAATATTACTTCAATAAAAGTCTAAAAGTATTTGGTTAAAAATGTACTGAAGTATCAAAAGTAAATGGAATTGTAAAAATATACTTAAGTGTAAATTGTAAAAGTTTATGTAAAAGTAAAAGTATAAATCATTTCAAATTGATCATATTAAGCAAACCAGACGGCACACTTTTCATGTTTTTTTACAGATAGCCAAGGGCACACTCCAACACTCAGACATCATTTACAAACTAAGCTTAAGCATTTAGTGAGTTCGCCAGAGAAAGGCAGTAGAGATGACCAGGGATGTTCTCTTGATAAATGTGGGAATTGAACAATTTTCCAATCCTGCTAAACATTCAAAATGTAATGAGCACCTCTTTGGGTGTCAGGGAAAACGTATGGAGTAAAAAGTACATTATTTTCTTTAGAAATTTAGTGAAGTAAAAGTAAAAGTTGTCAAAATTATAAATAGTAAAGTACAGATACCCGAAAAAATGATGTTTTCCTTAAGTTCTTCACACCACTGCAAATAGAGCTCTGTCCCAAATGTTGTAACAATGCAGAGGGCTCTGTATAGCTCCGTATAGCTCCTCATTGACACGATTGGTTGACGGTATAAACACAAATTCACTTCCTTTTCAAATGCCTTGACAACAAACATGGAAAACTTTAATGAAAGGCTAACAGAACAAGTTCACAAAACAAGTACTTCATGATATATTGTGTAGGGTTTTCAAAGACGCTAAATGAGTTTGAACTGCTGGAAAGAGATCCGGGAGGTCATGGGGAAAGATGTGTTAAAGAGGTCAATGGAATGCAGACTGTGGGGGTTAGAAGGGCGCTGGCACACATTCAACAAATCGGATCTAACAAAGTGGATATTTGCGTTGCTACTATGCTGTGTTGTCATGTGTTGCTGCCATGCTATATTGTCATGTGCTGCTGCCATGCTGTCCTGTCATGTGTCACTATGCTGTGTTGTCATGTGTTGCTGCCATGCTGTGTTGTCATGTGTTGCTGCCATGCTGTGTTGTCATGTGTTGCTGCCATGCTGTGTTGCTATGTGTTGCTACTATACTGTGTTGTAATGTGTTGCTGCCATGCTGTGTTGTCATGTGTTGCTGCCATGCTGTGTTGTCATGTGTTGCTGCCATTCTGTGTTGTCATGTGTTGCTGCCATTCTGTGTTGTCATGTGTTGCTGCCATGCTGTGTTGTCATGTGTTGCTGCCATGCTGTGCTGTCATGTGTTGCTGCCATGCTGTGTTGCTATGTGTTGCTACTATACTGTGTTGTAATGTGTTGCTGCCATGCTGTGTTGTCATGTGTTGCTGCCATGCTGTGTTGTCATGTGTTGCTGCCATTCTGTGTTGTCATGTGTTGCTGCCATTCTGTGTTGTCATGTGTTGCTGCCATGCTGTGTTGTCATGTGTTGCTGCCATGCTGTGTTGCTATGTGTTGCTACTATGCTGTGTTGTAATGTGTTGCTGCCATGCTGTGTTGTTGCCATGCTGTGTTGCCATGTGTTGCTGCCATGCTGTGTTGTCATGTGTTGCTACTATGCTGTGTTGCCATGTGTTGCTGCCATGCTGTGTTGCTGCCATGTTGTGTTGCTGCCATGCTGTGTTGCCATGTGTTGTCATGTGTTGCTACTACGCTGTGTTGTAATGTGTTGCTGCCATGCTGTGTTGCTGCCATGCTGTGTTGCTGCCATGCTGTGTTGCTGCCATGCTGTGTTGCCATGTGTTGTCATGTGTTGCTACTATGCTGTGTTGTAATGTGTTGCTGCTATGCTGTGTTGTAATGTGTTGCTGCCATGCTGTGTTGCTGCCATTCTGTGTTGTCATGTGTTGCTACTATGCTGTGTTGTCATGTGTTGCTGCCATTCTGTGTTGTCATGTGTTGCTACTATGCTGTGTTGTCATGTGTTGCTACTATGCTGTGTTGTCATGTGTTGCTACTATGCTGTGTTGTCATGTGTTGCTACTATGCTGTGTTGTCATGTGTTGCTACTATGCTGTGTTGTCATGTGTTGCTACTATGCTGTGTTGTCATGTGTTGCTGCCATTCTGTGTTGTCATGTGTTGCTACTATGCTGTGTTGTAATGTGTTGCTGCTATGCTGTGTTGTAATGTGTTGCTGCCATGCTGTGTTGCTGCCATTCTGTGTTGTCATGTGTTGCTACTATGCTGTGTTGTCATGTGTTGCTACTATGCTGTGTTGTCATGTGTTGCTACTATGCTGTGTTGTCATGTGTTGCTGCCATGCTGTGTTGTCATGTGTTGCTGCCATTCTGTGTTGCTATGTGTTGCTACTATGCTGTGTTGTCATGTGTTGCTACTATGCTGTGTTGTCATGTGTTGCTACTATGCTGTGTTGTCATGTGTTGCTACTATGCTGTGTTGTCATGTGTTGCTGCCATTCTGTGTTGTCATGTGTTGCTACTATGCTGTGTTGTAATGTGTTGCTGCTATGCTGTGTTGTAATGTGTTGCTGCCATGCTGTGTTGCTGCCATTCTGTGTTGTCATGTGTTGCTACTATGCTGTGTTGTCATGTGTTGCTACTATGCTGTGTTGTCATGTGTTGCTACTATGCTGTGTTGTCATGTGTTGCTACTATGCTGTGTTGTCATGTGTTGCTGCCATTCTGTGTTGTCTTAGGTCTCTCTTAATGTATTGTTGTTGTGTCTCTCGTTGTGAAGTGGGTTTTGTCCTATATATATATATATATATTTGATCCCATCCCCCGTCTCCGCTGGAGGCCTTTTGTCTCCTGGTAGGCCGTCATTGTAAATAAGAATGTGTTCTTAACTGATTTCACTAGTTAAATAAAGGTTACAGAAAAATACAGAAGAAAACATATAAACAATAGCCTAAATGTAGGTTAATTTGGCTGTTGAGCAATTGGGAGATTTGGGATGAAGATGAAGGTGGGAAAACAGTGCAGCCTTTGGTACAACATTTTCCAGCATAATTTATTTTCTCCTTCTTTCTCTCCTCTGCCATTCACTCTAAACCAGAGTGAAATGGATGGCTCGTTGGGGGATGTTTTATTTTAGTTTGATGCCTTTCTTTGCTGATACACCTATCCCTCCCCTCTCCATCCCTCCCAACCTCCCTCCTTCCCTCAATACATAGTGTGGTGTATGAAGCTGTTGCTGATCGATGTTGCAGGCAGAGGTATGTCTGAAGGACTGCTGCAGTTAAAATGCACGTAAGCCTAGCGCGCGCAAACACACACCCACACACACACACACAAACAAACAGGTGTTTTGATGTTTGGAGGTGGTAAATGTTGGTTACATGACAGAGGTAGAAGTCTTGTTGTTTCCTCTCCTCCTCTCTTCCACCTCCTCTCCTCCTCTCTTCCTCCTCCTCTTCTCTTCCACCTCCTCTCCTCCTCGCTTCCTACTCCTCTCCTCGCTCCTCTCCTCCTCTCTTCCACCTCCTCTCTTCCACCTCCTCTCCTCCTCTCTTCCTCCTTCTCTTCTCTTCCACCTCCTCTCCTCCTCTCTTTCTTCTCCTCTCCTCGCTCCTCTCCTCCTCTCTTCCTACTCCTCTCCTCCTCTCTTCCTCCTTCTCTTCCACCTCTTCTCCTCCTCTCTTCCTACTCCTCTCCTCGCTCCTCTCTTCCTCCTCTCCTCCTCTCTTCTTCCTCTCCTCCTCTCTTCCTCCTTCTCCTCCTCTTCTCAGCGAATCAAACCTCTGTTCTCTGTTGTTGTTAGCTGCTGCTGGTTTGAGGAGGGGGAACAGTGTCATAATCAGTTGGAGATACATCACTTCTACACAAGCAAAGGCATGGGCTTTATCTTATCACACAGAAAGACATTGTATTATGTTGTATTGTGTTGTGTTGTGTTGTACCACACTGGGTGTTAGGAACACAAGGCTTTGGCCTTGGTCTGATCCCCCTTCAGATCCAGTTAGGAGGGAAGTCAACAGGCTACAGAGATATCTTTCTTAGCCAGTCGTTTATTTGATGCAGCTGATCTCTTCAGATTGGCCTTGCTTCGGTTGTGTGCTACTGCTGACTTTTGCGTGAGCAGTTGAAATTACTCCAGCTTTCGCTAATACTCTGGTGCAATAATCTCTCCATCCATCTTTTCAAGCTGATCTTCACAGCTTGGCTTGACCTCTTCAGTTGTTGTATGGTTGTATACAGCTCTTGACCTTGACCCCAACAGGTGGAATGATTCCAACAGCTTTCTCTCAGTGTTTAACTTCTAGACATCGGTCTATTCAAGCCAAGGGACCTATTCTTTAATCTATCTCTGTCCTCCCCTCTTTCCAGTGGTCTCTCTCTCTCTTTCAATTCAATTTAAATGTAAATTTAAGGGGCTTTATTGGCATGGGAAACATATGTTTACATTGCCAAAGCAAGTGAAGTCGAAAATAAATAAAAAATAAATTTAAAAATGTACAGTGAACATTACACACACAAAAGTTCCAAATGAATAAAGACATTTAAAATGTCATATTATGTCTATGTACAGTGTTGTAATGATGTGCAAATAGTTAAAGTACAAAAGGGAAAATAAATAAACATAAATATGGGTTGTTTTTACAATGTTGTTTGTTCTTCACTGTTTACTCTTTTCTTGTGGCAACAGGTCACACATATTGCTGCTGTGATGGCACACTGTGGAATTTCACCCAGTAGATATGGGACTTTATCAAAATTTGATTTGTTTTTTAATTCTTTGTGACAATGTGTAATCTGAGGGAAATATGTGTCTTTCTGTCACTCTACAACCCCCCTCCACCACTCCACCATCTCCAAACCCCTCCAGATGATATGCTGTATACTGTATGTAGTTGATAATGTGTTGATACTGTTTATATATCTATATTACATTATCAACACAAACATGTTTTGTTCAACACCAGGGTGGTGGTTGCTGAGATGCTGTAATAAAAAGCACATTTATTGAACACTCTTTGTCGGACGGTGTGCTGTATAATATATAAGGAGGAGGTGTATAATATATAAGGAGGAGGTGTATAATGTATAAGGAGGAGGTGTATAATGTATAAGGAGGAGGTATATAATGTATAAGGAGGAGGTGTATAATATATAAGGGGGAGGTGTATAATGTATAAGGAGGAGGTGTATAATGTATAAGGAGGAGGTATATAATGTATAAGGAGGAGGTGTATAATGTATAAGGAGGAGGTATATAATGTATAAGGAGGAGGTGTATAATGTATAAGGAGGAGGTATATAATGTATAAGGAGGAGGTGTATAATATATAAGGGGGAGGTGTATAATATATAAGGAGGAGGTATATAATGTATAAGGAGGAGGTGTATAATATATAAGGGGGAGGTGTATAATGTATAAGGAGGAGGTGTATAATGTATAAGGAGGATGTGTATAATGTATAAGGAGGAGGTGTATAATGTATAAGGAGGAGGTGTATAATATATAAGGAGGAGGTATATAATGTATAAGGAGGAGGTGTATAATATATAAGGGGGGGGTGTATGATGTATAAGGAGGAGGTGTATAATGTATAAGGAGGAGGTGTATAATGTATAAGGAGGACGTGTATAATGTATAAGGAGGAGGTATATAATGTATAAGGAGGATGTGTATAATATATAAGGGGGAGGTGTATAATGTATAAGGAGGAGGTGTATAATGTATAAGGAGGAGGTGTATAATGTATAAGGAGGAGGTGTATAATGTATAAGGAGGAGGTGTATAATGTATAAGGAGGAGGTGTATAATGTATAAGGAGGCTGTGTGTAAGGAGGAGGTGTATAACATACATTTGACCTGGTCAAATTTCACCTGGTCACATACAGTTGATGTGTTGTGCATTGAAGTCCACAAGCGAAGGGAAAAGGTGAGAAGAAGAGAGTGGATAGATGTGACAAGGAATACAATGTGGCTGAAAGTGAGCTGTGTTTACGTGTGATCAGGGGTATATTCATTTCGCAAATTCTGCTGAAAAACTTTTCTAAAATGGAAGCAAACGGAACAAAACGGGGATAAACATATCTGAATTTGTCTGTCACCTCAATTTCTCTCTACCTGTGTGCACCTACATTGTAAACTTTCATTCATAGGCTAGGTTGTAGCAGCCTCATGATGGGTATAGGGAAGTCAAGTATCATGTTCTAGCTTGCAGAGAAAGTGCTATTGTTGGGCAGAAATTGGTTTATGTTCAGTACATATATCCGAGACCATTACATCACTGGGGGATGTGGATCACAGTAGAGGGAACTGTGTGTGTGTGTGTGTGTGTGTGTGTGTGTGTGTGTGTGTGTGTTATTGTGAGCGTGTGTGTATCCACAGTAGCAGTGCAAAAGTATTAAGGGCAGTCTTCATGGTTTTCAATGTCTCTTGTTGGTGTTCCCTGTGGAATAAGTGATATAAACATTGTTCCACAGACAGAAAGACACACTTCCTAAGTGACATACGCTTATACCTCAGAAAAAGAGACAATTTTAGTGAGGCACAGAAACCAGCAAGGTTGCACCAGTTTCAAGGTGACATCCAACGTCTGTCCAGGTCCTCAAGACATAGGGAATCGACATCAAAACCGGTCACTAGGGGCAATGGTGAGCGATATTACCATCAAGCAGACTCTCGGCTTGCTAGGGCGTCGTGGATGGAGATGGCAGATGGGCGTAAGCCGCAAACTCCTGCTCTGAGGCTTTTGGGATCAATCGAGTGCTAGTTTTAAGCCTTTCCAAACCTTTAACATTAACAAATGAATACCTAAACTTATCTGTTTAAAATGTATGTTTATCTTCCCAGTGGACAAATGTTGGATCCTGGAATCAATTTAAATGTTTGTGAGATCTGATTGCAGAGAAGAGCCAATACTCTGAGCTGTAAAAACTGTTTCAAGGGCAGCTTTTTTCCATCTACATAACATTGCAAAAATGAGAAACTTTCTGGCCAAAAATGATGCAGAAAAATGAATCCATGATTTTGCCACTTCTAGGTTAGACTACTGCAATGCTCGGCTACCCGGATAAAGCACTAAATTAACTTCAGTTAGTGCTAAACACGTCTGCTAGAATCTTGACTAGAACCAAAAATTGTATCATGTTACTCCAGTGCTAGCCTCCCTACACTGGCTTCCTGTGAAGGCAAGGGCTGATTTCAAGGTTTTACTGCTAACCTACAAAGCATTACATGGGCTTGCTCCACCTATCTTTCCGATTTGGTCCTGCAGTACATACCTACACATACGCTACGGTCACAAGACGCAGGCCTCCTAATTGTCCCTAGAATTTCTAAGCAAACAGCTGGAGGCAGGGCTTTCTCCTATAGAGCTCCATTTTTATGGAATGGTCTGCCTACCCATGTGAGAGACGCGGACTCGGTCTCAACCTTTAAGTCTTTATTGAAGACTCATCTCTTCAGTAGGTCCTATGACTGAGTGTAGTCTGGCCCAAGAGTGTGAAGGTGAACGGAAAAGCACTGGAGCAACGAACCGCACTTGCTGCCTGGCAGGTTCCCCTCTCTCCACTGGGATTCTTTGCCTCTAACCCTATTACAGGGTTGGCGCCCCCCCTTGGGTTGTGCCGTGTTGGAGATCTTTGTGGGCTATACTCGGCCTTGTCTCCGGATGTTAAATTGGTGGATGAAGATATCCCTCTAGTGGTGTGGGGACTGTGCTTTGGCAAAGTGGGTGGGGTTTATATCCTGCCAGTTTGGCTCTGTCCGGTAGTATCGTTGGATGGGGCCACAGTGTCTTCTGACCCCTTCTGTCTCAGCCTCCAGTATTTATGTGCAGTAGTTTATGTGTCAGGGGGATAGGGTCAGTCTGTTATATCTGGAGTACTTCTCCTGTCTTATCCGGTGTCCTGTGTGATTTTAAGTATGCTCTCTCTAATTCTTTCTTTCTTTCTCTCTTTCTCTCTTTCTTTCTTTCTCTCTCACGGAGGACCTGAGCCCTAGGACCATGTCTCAGGACTACCTGTCTGATGACTCCTTGCTGTCCCCAGTCCACCTGGCCGTGCTGCTGCTCCAGTTTCAACTGTTCTGCCTGCAGCTATGGAACCCTGACCTGTTCACCTGATATGCTACCTGTCCCAGACCTGCTTTTTTCAACTCTCTATAGAGACAGCAGGAGCGGTAGAGATACTCTGAATGATCGACTATGAAAAGCCACCTGACATTACTCCTGAGGTGCTGACTTGCTGCACCCTCGACAACCACTGTGATTATTATTATTTGACGCTGCTGGCCATCTATGAACATTTGAACATCTTGGCCATGTTCTGTTATAATCTCCACCCGGCACAGCCAGAAGAGGACTGGCCACCCCTCATAGCCTGGTTCCTCATAGCCTGGTTCTGGCCTTTCTAGGTAGTTTTTCCTATCCACCATGCTTCTGCACCTGCATTGCTTGCTGTTTGGGGGTTTAGGCTGGGTTTCTTTACAGCACTTTGATATATCATCTGATGTAAGGAGGGCTTTATAAATATATTTGATTAATTGATTGATTGATTGTAAAGTACTGCCTGCATGGTGCTCTGACAGATCCCGTATCCCCTTTAAGTAATGTGTGTAACACATCAGGAACAGAAGTGTGTGTGCGTGTTGGGAGGAGGTGATTTAATTAAGTCAGATAAAGCACACAGGGAGGAGTGGACAAGCACTGCTGGATAAATCACTCATCACAACACAAACAGCAGAGGCATCTGAAGTGGACAGACTGGAGAGGTGGGTTGGCCTCTCCAGTCCAGTTCTAAATTGGTTTAGGACCTATTAAACTGGTCAATTGTTTTTTTTGTCACCGTTGAACATAGCTCAGAGAAAATAGATATCACATTTGGCATTCCACAAGGTTCGATTTTTGTGTCCGTTACTGTTAAGTTTATATATGTACTGCTTGGTAGCATTATCATGAAGCAGAGCATTGATTTTCACTGCAATGCAGACAATACACAACTTTACATTTCTGTGTCACCAGAGGATTTTAGCTCCACGGATAAATTATTAGACTGTATTGGTGATTTAAATACTTGGATGGCTCACCACTTCCTCAATCAAAGTAAATACGTATTATTGGAGCTAAAGCACAGAGAGAGAATTTTGTAGCACATGTTTTATTCACTGGCAATAAAGATAAAACACCAGTGTCATGGCATTGAATATCATTAAATGTGAAGACTGTATATTATCAAATAAATTCTCTGTGTAATTTAATTAAGCAATTAAACTAATCATGTAACTTGAATTAACTAGGAAGTTGGGGGACAAAAGGAACATCTTGTTTATATAGTTTAAATTTCCTGAATATAACTCTTCAGATACTTTCATATCTTATTGATTACAGTCCTTTAGTCATGTATTATTACCTCATCAGTCATATTCTGAATGTCGCAAACCCTTGGATATCTGCATGAACCCTAACATAGATCATGAATCAGCGATATACAAATTGGCTTAAAGATAAACTTCTCCTTAATGCAACCGCTGTGTCAGATTTCAAAAAAGCTTTACGGCGAAAGCAGACCATGCTATAATCTGAGTACAGTGCTCGGCCACCAAAACAAGCCAGTCAACAAAAGTCAGAAATAGCGTTATAAAAAAATTCACTTACCTTTGATGATCTTCATCGGAATGCACTCCAAGAAATCCCAGATCCACATTAAATGTTTGTTTTGTTTGATAAAGTCCATATTTGGGTTGGCGCCCCCCACTTGGGTTGTGCCGTGGCGGAGATCTTTGTGGGCTATACTCAGCCTTGTCTCAGGATGGTAAGTTGGTGGTTGAAGATATCCCTCTAGTGGTGTGGGGGCTGTGCTTTGGCAAAGTGGGTGGGGTTATATCCTTCCTGTTTGGCCCTGTCCGGGGTGTCCTCGGATGGGGCCACAGTGTCTCCTGACCCCTCCTGTCTCAGCCTCCAGTATTTATGCTGCAGTAATTAATGTGTCGGGGGGCTAGGGTCAGTTTGTTATATCTGGAGTACTTCTCCTATCCTATTCGGTGTCCTGTGTGAATTTAAGTGTGCTCTCTCTAATTCTCTCTTTCTTTCTCTCTTTCTTTCTCTCTCTCGGAGGACCTGAGCCCTAGGACCATGCTTCAGGACTACCTGACATGATGACTCCTTGCTGTCCCCAGTCCACCTGGCCCTGCTGCTGCTCCAGTTTCAACTGTTCTGTTGGTTTCTTCCTAGGTTTTGGCCTTTCTAGGGAGTTTTTCCTAGCCACCGTGCTTCTACACCTGCATTGCTTGCTGTTTGGGGTTTTAGGCTGGGTTTCTGTACAGCACTTTGAGATATCAGCTGATGTACGAAGGGCTATATAAATAAATTTGATTTTGATTTGATTTGATATTTATGTCCAAATACCTCATTTTTTCCCGCACGTTTAGTTCACTAATCCAAATGCACAAGGGGCGAGCACAAAGTCCAGACGAAAAGTCAAAAACGTTCCATTACAGTTCGTAGAAACATGTCAAACGATGTATATAATCAATCTTTAGGATGTTTTTATCATAAATCTTCAATAATATTCCAACCGGACAATTCTGTTGTCATTAGAAAGGAAAGGGAACTCCTAGCTTTCAGCTGAGCCACCTACTGTGAGTGGTCTTATTCTCTCCCCTTTCACAATAGAAGCCTGAAACACCTTTCTAAAGACTGTTAGAAAGTCTTAGGAAGTGCAATCTGACCAAATTTACACTGTATATTGGATAGACAATCACTTGAAAAACTACAAACCTCAGATTTCCCACTTCCTGATTGGATTTTTCTCAGGTTTTCGCCTGCCGTATGAGTTACGTTATACTCACAGACATAATTCAAACAGTTTTAGAACCTTCAGAGAGTTTTCTATCCAAATCTACTAATAATATGCATATCCTAATTTCTGGGTCTGAGTAGCAGGCAGATCACTCCGGGTCATGCTTTTCATTCGGACGTGAAAATGCTGCCCCCTAGCCCAAAGAGGTTAATTGTTTATTTATTAACTAACTTAATCAATCACAGAATTGCATAAACACACACACACACACAATAGGTCATACATTGGTTACTGATATGATAGAAAAGTCCCTAGGGGGCTAAGCCGATATGACGTCTTGGTAGACAAAGGAAAGTGGTGGGGACAGTTCAGAGCGGGAAACTCCGAGAGTTTACACTACACTACACTCATAGAAATTGCTAATACTTTGAACATGAACAACCACTATTTTGAAAATAAATTGCAGTTTACATATTTCCAATTGTATATTTTGGCTGTCCCTCTCTGCGATCACTCGTCCGTCTGCTGGATAGTCAGTCAAAAGAAAGCCTCTGGCCTCCCGGGTGGCGCAGTGGTTAATGGCGCTGTACTGCAGCGCCAGCTGTGCCATCAGAGTCCCTGGGTTCGCGCCCAGGCTCTGTCATAACCGGCTGCGACCGGGAGGTCAGTGGGGCGACGCACAATTGGCCTAGCGTCGTCCGGGTTAGGGAGGGCTTGGTTGGTAGGGGTGTCCTTGTCTCATCGCGCACCAGCGACTCCTGTGGCGGGCCGGGCGCAGTGCGCGCTAACCAAGGTGGCCAGGTACACGGTGTTTCCTCCGACACATTGGTGCGGCTGGCTTCCGGGTTGGATGCACGCTGTGTTAAGAAGCAGTGCGGCTTGGTTGGGTTGTGTATTGGAGGACGCATGACTTTCAACATTCGTCTCTCCCGAGCCCGTACGGGAGTTGTAGCAATGAGACAAGATAGTAGCTACTACAACAATTGGATACCACGAAATTGGGGAGAAAAAGGGGTAAAATTCAAAAAAAAAAAGCCTCTGGTTTGTCCACCAGAGATCAAAGTCCGTTGCAGTTGTTATAATGGATATTTCAGAGTACCATTCGGAAATGTTCATAGATTGAATGCGTTCACCAGACCACCAGTATGCGAACAGCTGTAGCCTGAATAATTGTTCTTTAATCGGTAGATTTGTTAGCCATTCCAACGTGGGGACCTTGTCCCGGCGTTATCTTAAATTGTCAATAATTTCAACATGTAGCGACAGCTCCTTATTTTCTGGTCTAATGTACAATTTGGTGGAAGTGGCTTTTATACTACGACGCCGATGTAAATTTCCATACTCACGGGGTGTGGCCACTGATAAGTTAAAACTTAATATGAAATCCTATTCTCTCATTTAGAAGGCTCGCATAGCATTTCATCTTTTCAAAAGTATTCCTATACTCAATCATTTATTTTATCCAACATTCAGATGCAAACCCCATAATTGAGAAGTGTATACAAGCAAAGAACCAGTATGTATGTCTCCTGTCCTTCATGACAGGAGAAATTGAAATGAAATTAAACAAACTTTACACGATTGTCCCTTAAGTGTCCACTGACCATTCCCACTTTCTCAAAATTATAAATATTGTTTAATTCTCCAATTTTGTGGATTAGGAGTTTTGTCAAGAAGAATGTCTTTGTTCTCCATAGGCTCTCTCCCTCAATACTGAGAGTTTCTACCAGGAATTTATGACCGTTGTTGGGAGAGAGAGTGAGAGAGGGTGGGGAGCCACAATATACACCCGAAAGGGCCACGTCGTGACACCAGATTCTGAACTCAATTTCCAATCACACTGTCACGATCGTCGTAAGGAGCGGACAAAAATGCAGCGTGGTATGTGTTCATGATGATTTTAATAATTAAAGAAAGCACTGAATACAAACTATACAAAACAATAAACGAATAACGACCGTGAATCTATAATGAGAACTGTGCTGACACAAGCGACTAACATAGACAATCACCCACAAACAAACAGTGAAACCCAGGCTACCTAAGTATGATTCTCAATCAGAGACAACTAATGACACCTGTCTCTGATTGAGAACCATACTAGGCCGAAACATAGAAATCCCAAAATCATAGAAAAACAAACATAGACTGCCCACCCCAACTCACGCAATGATCATACTAAATAACGACAAAAAAAAGGAAATAAAAGGTCAGAACGTGACAGTACCCCCCCCCCCCCCCCCAAAGGTGCGGACTCCAGCCGCAAAACCTGAACCTATAGGGGAGGGTCTGGGTGGGCGTCTGTCCGCGGTGGCGTTTCTGGCGCGGGACGTGGACCCTACTTCAACACAGTCTTTATCCGCCTCATTGTCCGCCTCCGTGGCATCCTAAACACGGCGACCATCGCCGCCGACCTCGGACTGGGGACCCTAGAAATGGGTCCCGAATGGACAGGAGATTCCGGCAGCGCTGGGGTGAAGGATGACTCCGGCAGCGCCGGACAGGCGGGAGCTTCCGGCAGCGCCGGACAGGTGGGAGACTCCGGCAGCGCCGGACAGGCGGGTGGCTCCGGCTGCGCCGGACTGAGGGGCTCTGGCGCCTCTGGACTGAGGGGCTCTGGCGCCTCTGGACTGAGGGGCTCTGGATAGACAGGCGCACTGGAGTTCTTGAGCACAGAGCCTGCCCAACCTTACCTGGTTGAATGCTCCCGGTCGCCCTGCCAGTGCGGCGAGGTGGAATAGCCCGCACTGGGCTGTGCTGGCGAACCGGGGACACCATGTGCAGGGCTGGTGCCATGTACGCCGGCCCAAGGAGACGCACTGGAGACCAGATGCGTAGACACGGCTTCATGGCACCTGGCTCGATGCCCACTCTAGCCCGGCCGATGCGAGGAGCTGGTATGTTCCGCACCGGGCTATGCACCCGCACTGGGGACACCGTGTGTTCCACAGCATAACACGGTGCCTGCCCGGTCTCTCTCGGTAAGCACAGGAAGTTGGCGCAGGTCTCCTACCTTGCTTCGCCACACTTCCTGTGTGCCACCCCCCAATACATTTTTGGGGCTGACTCTCGGGCAAGACTGAGCAGATATATACAGTATATACTTGATCTGCACAAACATGAGTGAAGTTTGGTGGGTTCTCCTTGAAGAGAGATGTTTATCAGTAAAGCCTCAAAAATAAATTGTCCACAACGCTGAATGTGAATTAATGAGGAGGTGGAAAACACCTTAATTCAAACTGTTGTTAGAAAATACAACTTGTTAGAAAATAATTAGAAATTGACAAGTTGAAACATAGCCTGTAGATACTTAGCAGGCAGGGCGTGTTAACTGTCCTGTTGCGTAATACTCCCATTTTGGAACAGTGAGTGTATTCTGACATCACATTCATAAAAAAACTCACGCTGTTAGAGATATTTGGAACTCACATGTGAAAAGGTTAAGTGTAGTGTGTGTGTGTGTTTGTATGTGTGTTTGTTTGTAAATGCAAACGCATGTACACATGCACACATGAGGACACACATGCACACACACACATGCACACACAAATACACACACACAGTCACAGTGTTAGGCCAACTCAGGTCATACCTGCCACACTCTCTTTCGTCTCCCAAGGTACACCTTCACACACCTTCACACACACACACACACACACACCCTCCCTAGAGATATAAACACCCTGAGTAAAAATCTTTCATCACACACCCAGTGAGAGAAGTTATTTCAGCCACAGAAGGGGAACAACAGTCTAGGAAATTGATTTTGATTTGAAAGTGACAGCAAATAATTGAGTTTAGAACCCGACTCTGAATCTAAATCATGTTTTTCATTTCCAACCTGCAACAACCCCTCACAGTCTCACTGCAAAATCCGACGTGTGTCCATGTTTCTCCAAACGTCAAAGTAAACGGCTGCATATCTATTTATATCTATTTTCATAGGTAAGTAGGTTTATATGAGAGGCCTGATACACACACGTACCGGCAAGCGCACGCTCACACACACACAGACACAGACACAGACACACGCTCACACACACACACAGACACAGACACAGTCACAGACACAGACACAGACACAGACACAGTCACAGACACAGACACAGGCACAGTCACAGTCACATACACAGACACAGACACAGTCACATGCTCGCACACACACAGACACAGACACAGTCACGTACACAGACGCAGAAACAGACACAGTCACTCACGTACACACACACAGACACAGACACAGTCACGTACACAGACGCAGAAACAGACACAGTCACGTACACAGAAGCAGTCACAGTCACGTACACAGACACAGTAACAGACACAGTAACAGACACAGTAACAGACGCAGAAACAGACACAGTAACAGACACACGCCCGTACACAGACATATAGAAACGTAGAGTGCTGTCTCTCAACAAGTCTTGAACACTAATTGAAAACATTTGGCACTTAGCAAAACAAAAACTTTTAACAAACATAAACATAAATGTAACTTTTTAATTATTCAATGTCATACAGTTGACAGCTATTGAAATGGAGTTTCCAGTTACACCAGATTAATATGTAAATAAGGTTTCTAAGTGACAGCATGGACACTTGCTTCTTCCTGGACAAAATAAGACTGTCAAACAAAACTATTTCTGCTGCTGAATAAACTCTGACTGTAGAGTTTGCCTTTTCTGTGTGTGCGTACGTGTGTGTCTGCTTGTAATAGGTGTGTGTGTGTGTGTGTATGAGTGTGTGTGTAATTTCCTTTGAGCCTGGTGTCTAACCTAACCCACCCAAAGACTCTGACATTGACTTCATATACTCACGTTATTTTTGGAAGGGATGTCATGTCTACAAATATGACAGTTGTTAAAAGCTTTTTCAGACAAACCCACCTCAGCCATCCGGTATAATCATAACAATAATACTCTCCTTAAAAGCTTGAACAGACCTATAGTCTTACAGGATGAAAGGTGAGGCGGAAGGATCATTTAGATTTCTGCAGACAAAACCACTTTGTAACCACCCGTCATCCTTTTGATGTTTGATTTGTCCTCCAACACACACGTATAGAGACAACACACACACACTCACACACACACTCAGAGACAACACACACATACACACACACAGAGACAACACACACACACAAACACACTCAACACTTGATACCAAGAGATCATGATAATATCTGACCATCGGATGTCAAGAGGGTGTTTCTGTTCGGTTCATCCATACAAGGCCATGAAAGGGATACGGGACAGACAGACGGACAGAGAGAAAGAAGTGACAGATTGGAATACCGCTCTGGAGAAAGCAGATATTCCTTTGCACTTTGTCACATCAATTAGGAACTCTACCCCCAAGACCGGGATTATGAGGCCTGTAGTGTGATAGACAGGTCAAAGCCAAGATGGGTATCACACACGCATGCCTGCAAACACAAACACACACAAACACTCTGACTCACTTCTCCTCTGCACTGTAATAGTCACATTTCGGGATTATAAAATTCCCTTGCTTTCCCCTGGAGGTGAAGAGGAAGGCAATCGCTCCGTCTTCGGCCAGGTCTTCGGCCAGGTCTTCGGCCAGGTCTTCGGCCAGGTCTTCGGCCTGGTCATCCATGATTCAAGTCAGCATTGAATGTCCATCCATGTCTGAGGATGTCGGGACATGACATTGAAACCTGCCACTAGGGGCAACAGCGAGCACTGTTACCTTGTGGATAGGTGTTGTGTGGCGGATGGGCACAAACATAGCCTTAAAACAAAAATATCAAAAACAACTTTCTATCGCTGGATTCAAACATGCAACCTTAAGAACCAGAGGCAGATGCTTACGCCCATCCACCATCCCCATCCACAAAGTCCTAGCAAAACTGAAACCTACTTGAAGGTAACACTGTTGCCCCTAGTGGCCGGTTTCCACTGCATCTCCTGACATCCTCAGACGTGGATGGACATCGAATACTGACTTGTATCACGGGTGACCTGCAAGTTGAGGTGTGTGTGTGCAAGTGTGTGACTGTGCGTTCGTGATTGAAAGCTAGTAAATAGATCAGCTTTACTCGTGCCTCTCTCCAGCTCACCAAGGCATTGATTAATACATGTTACTGCTGCTGCTGGGAGCAACACACATCTGATATATTCCCATGTTGTGTTTCAGTCAGGAGGAATGGTTCCTTCACTGAGTGTCTGAGTCCTTGAAGACCTTATCAGTAAGAAGGAAGTGGAGTTTCTCACTCACTCCTCTCTCTCCCCTTCTCTCTCTTCCTCTCTCTCTCTCTCTCTCTCTTTCTCCTCTCTCTCTCTCTCTCTCTCTCTCTCTCTCTCTCTCTCTCGCTCTCTCTCTCTCTCTCTCTCATTTAAGAATACATTTAGTTGGCAAACAGAGCTCAGGACCCAGAGCTTAGCTGAGAGGGCTCAGGACCCAGAGTTGAACTGAGAGGGCTCAGGGGCCAGAGCTGAACTGAGAGGGCTCAGGGGCCAGAGCTGAACTGAGAGGGCTCAGGACCCAGAGCTGAATTGAGAGGGCTCAGGGCCCAGAGCTGAACTGAGAGGGCTCAGGACCCAGAGCTGAATTGAGAGGGCTCAGGGCCCAGAGCTGAATTGGAATTGGAATTGATCCTGTGGAGCTGCTGGAAATGTGTGTGTGTGTGTGTGTGTGTGTGTGTGTGTGTGTGTGTGTGTGTGTGTGTGTGTGTGTGTGTGTGTGTGTAGAGAAGGTCTTGCAATAGAATGAGAGTTCCGGAAGGAGAGCGAAATCCAGTGAATTACACATCAAAAGAAGAGAAGAGCAATACTGGAGGGAGAGAGGGATGGAGGGAGAGAGGGATGGATGAAGAGGGATGGATGTAGAGGGATGGAGGGAGAGAGAGATGGAGAGAGGGATGGATGTAGAGGGATGAATGTAAAGGGATGGATGTAGAGGGATGGAGGGAGAGAGAGATAGAGAGAGGTGTGGATGTAGAGGGGTGGATGTAGAGGGATGAAGGGAGAGAGAGATGGAGAGATTGGTGGATGTAGAGGGATGGAGGGAGAGAGAGATGGATAGAGGGATGGATGTAGAGGGATGGGGGGAGAGAGAGGGGGAAAGGGATGGATGTAGAGGGATGGATGGAGAGGGATGGATTTAGAGGGATGGGGGAGAGAGATGGAGAGAGGGGTGGATGTAGAGGGATGGATGTAGAGGAATGGAGGGAGAGAGAGATGGAGAGAGGGATGGATGTAGAGGAATGGAGGGAGAGAGAGATGGAGAGAGGGATGGATGTAGAGAGAGATTAATGTAGAGGGATGGAGGGAGAGAGAGATGGAGAGAGGGATGGATGTAGAGGGATGGAGGGAGAGAGATGTAGAGAGAGATGAATGTAGAGGGATGTATATAGAGAGAGATGGATGGAGGGAGAGAGAGATGGAGAGAGGGATGGATGTAGAGGGATGGATGTAGAGAGAGATGGATGTAGAGGGATGGAGGGAGAGAGAGATGTAGAGAGAGATGGATGTAGAGGGATGGATGTAGAAAGAGATGGATGGAGGGAGAGAGAGAGATGGAGAGAGGGATGGATGTAGAGGGATGGAGGGAGAGAGATGTAGAGAGAGATGAATGTAGAGGGATGGATATAGAGAGAGATGGATGGAGGGAGAGAGAGATGAGAGAGGGATGGATGTAGAGGGGTGGATGTATAGGGATGGAGGGAGAGAGAGGGAGAGAGGGATGGATGTAGAGGGATGGATGTAGAGAGATGGATGTAGAGAGAGATGGAGAGAGGGATGGATGTAGAGAGAGATGGATGTAGAGGGATGGATGTAGAGAGATGGATGTAGAGAGATGGATGTAGAGAGAGATGGATGTAGAGAGAGATGGATGTAGAGGGATGGATGTAGAGAGAGATGGGTGTATAGGGATGGATGTAGAGAGAGATGGATGTAGAGGGATGGATGTGGAGAGAGATGGATGTAGAGGGATGGATGTAGAGAGATGGATGTAGAGAGAGATGGATGTAGAGAGGGACGGGGAAAGAAAGCGAGGGAAGCTACACTAGTTTTTATATTTCTCTGTAGCTGATTTATTTAAGCACCTGATGGCAATGCTTCCAGGGTGAACAGCATTCACTCAGCCAGTCAGACAGTCAGTTACTCAGAGAGGACAACATAACTGTGTTTCCCTCAATACTGTTTTTTCTCACTTTGGTGCTATTTTCACAATTGTGGTGAATTATCTAAACTATTATTACAAAACTCATAACTGGTAACACCTGCAACACAGGAAGTCTTATTTTCAAAACCTTAAAACTCTGATACTAAATTTGTATGGAGACATCTTTCACCACACAATCATTGATCCAAAATTTACATTTACTGTGAAATAGTATGAGAACATTGATTTATGGCTGTATTCAATCCACATCACAGAAATTCAGGGTTACAGTGTGCTACCTAGAACCTAAAAGGGTTGTCCCCATAGGAGAACCCTTTTTGGTTCCAGGAAGAACTCTTTTGGGTTTCAGGTAGAACCCTTTTGAATTCAATGTAGAACCCTTTACACAGATGGTTCTACATGGATCCCAAAACAGATGGTTCTACAGCCGTGGAACACTTTTCTAAGAGTGTACAGGATGCATTTGTTACCTACAGTACATCTCTGATCTAAACATCAGATTAGAAACAACAAATACTGTGAAGTAATATCATATAATTTTCATCATTATAATTTTACATTACAGAAAATATCGTCCTTTATATGTTTGTACTTTACAAACATACATTATCATTACTGTATGTAGTGCAGTGGAAGAATGAGAGAAGGTGAAACTTGCAACTGGTGACTTGCAGGCGCTGAGGCCCAGTGTGATGACTCACTCACAGTTTATGAAAGTGTTTGGATGGCTGTCCATTTGTGGGCTAGCACAGGGGTCAAAAACAATTTATCTGTGGTTTTCTCCGGGGAGGGATGTTCCTACAGAACCCTGGGAGCATGACACGTTGGTGTGAAGTCTGATGCAAATGTGAAATTGACTAAATTAATGTTACTGTGTGAACTAAATTGTCATGTTTGGATTGTTTCAAGAGTTCATAAAGAACTACAAATGTGATGTATTTTATTGTAGAGTATGTTATGTATTATATTGTACAGGAGGTTATGTATTTTATTGTACAGGAGGTGATGTATTTTATTGTACAGTAGGTGATGTATTTTATTGTACAGGAGGTGATGTATTTTATTGTACAGTAGGTGATGTATTTTATTGCACAGTAGGTGATGTATTTTATTGTACAGGAGGTGATGTATTTTATTGTACAGTAGGTGATGTATTTTATTGTACAGTAGGTAATATATTTTATTGTACAGGAGGTGATGTATTTTATTGTACAGTAGGTGATGTATTTTATTGTACAGTAGGTGATGTATTTTATTGTACAGTAGGTGATGTATTTTATTGTACAGTAGGTGATGTATTTTATTGTACAGGAGGTGATGTATTTTATTGTACAGTAGGTGATGTATTTTATTGTACAGTAGGTGATGTATTTTATTGTACAGGAGGTGATGTATTTTATTGTACAGTAGGTGATGTATTTTATTGTACAGTAGGTGATGTATTTTATTGTACAGTAGGTGATATATTTTATTGTACAGTAGGTGATGTATTTTATTGTACAGGAGGTGATATATTTTATTGTACAGTAGGTGATATATTTTATTGTACAGTAGGTGATGTATTTTATTGTACAGTAGGTGATGTATTTTATTGTATGTATTATATTGTACAGTAGGTGATGTATTTTATTGTACAGTAGGTGATATATTTTATTGTACAGTAGGTGATGTATTTTATTGTACAGTAGGTGATGTGTTTTATTGTACAGTAGGTGATGTATTTTATTGTACAGGAGGTGATATATTTTATTGTACAGGAGGTGATGTATTTTATTGTACAGTAGGTGATATATTTTATTGTATTTTATTGTACAGTAGGTGATGTATTTTATTGTACAGTAGGTGATGTATTTTATTGTACAGTAGGTGATGTATTTTATTGTACAGGAGGTGATATATTTTATTGTACAGTAGGTGATGTATTTTATTGTAGAGTATGTTATGTATTATATTGTACAGTAGGTTATGTGTTTTATTGTACAGTAGGTGATATATTTTATTGTACAGTAGGTGATATATTTTATTGTAGAGTATGTTATGTATTATATTGTACAGTAGGTGATATATTTTATTGTACAGTAGGTGATGTATTTTATTGTACAGTAGGTGATATATTTTATTGTACAGTAGGTGATGTATTTTATTGTACAGTAGGTGATATATTTTATTGTACAGTAGGTGATGTATTTTATTGTACAGTAGGTGATGTGTTTTATTGTACAGTAGGTGATGTATTTTATTGTACAGTAGGTGATGTATTTTATTGTACAGGAGGTGATATATTTTATTGTACAGTAGGTGATGTATTTTATTGTAGAGTATGTTATGTATTATATTGTACAGTAGGTTATGTGTTTTATTGTACAGTAGGTGATATATTTTATTGTACAGTAGGTGATATATTTTATTGTAGAGTATGTTATGTATTATATTGTACAGTAGGTGATATATTTTATTGTACAGTAGGTGATGTGTTTTATTGTACAGTAGGTGATGTATTTTATTGTACAGTAGGTGATGTATTTTATTGTACAGTAGGTGATGTATTTTATTGTACAGTAGGTGATGTATTTTATTGTAGAGTAGGTGATGTATTTTATTGTAGAGTAGGTGATGTATTTTATTGTACAGTATGTTATGTATTTTATTGTACAGTAGGTGATGTATTTTATTGTACAGTAGGTGATGTATTTTATTGTACAGTAGGTGATGTATTTTATTGTAGAGTAGGTGATGTATTTTATTGTACAGTAGGTGATGTATTTTATTGTATTTTATTGTACAGTAGGTGATGTATTATATTGTACAGTAGGTGATATATTTTATTGTACAGTAGGTGATGTATTTTATTGTACAGTAGGTGATGTATTTTATTGTATTTTATTGTACAGTAGGTGATGTATTTTATTGTACAGTAGGTGATATATTTTATTGTACAGTAGGTGATGTATTTTATTGTACAGTAGGTGATGTATTTTATTGTCTTTTATTGTACAGTAGGTGATGTATTTTATTGTATTTTATTGTACAGTAGGTGATGTATTTTATTGTACAGTAGGTGATATATTTTATTGTACAGTAGGTGATGTATTTTATTGTACAGTAGGTGATGTATTTTATTGTATTTTATTGTACAGTAGGTGATGTATTTTATTGTATTTTATTGTACAGGAGGTGATGTATTTTATTGTACAGTAGGTGATGTATTTTATTGTACAGTAGGTGATGTATTTTATTGTACAGTAGGTGATGTATTTTATTGTATTTTATTGTACAGTAGGTGATGTATTTTATTGTATTTTATTGTACAGGAGGTGATATATTTTATTGTACAGGAGGTGATGTATTTTATTGTACAGGAGGTGATATATTTTATTGTACAGTAGGTTATGTGTTTTATTGTACAGTAGGTGATATATTTTATTGTACAGTAGGTGATGTATTTTATTGTAGAGTATGTTATGTATTATATTGTACAGTAGGTTATGTGTTTTATTGTACAGTAGGTGATATATTTTATTGTACAGTAGGTGATATATTTTATTGTAGAGTATGTTATGTATTATATTGTACAGTAGGTGATATATTTTATTGTACAGTAGGTGATGTATTTTATTGTACAGTAGGTGATATATTTTATTGTACAGTAGGTGATGTATTTTATTGTACAGTAGGTGATATATTTTATTGTACAGTAGGTGATGTATTTTATTGTACAGTAGGTGATGTGTTTTATTGTACAGTAGGTGATGTATTTTATTGTACAGTAGGTGATGTATTTTATTGTACAGGAGGTGATATATTTTATTGTACAGTAGGTGATGTATTTTATTGTAGAGTATGTTATGTATTATATTGTACAGTAGGTTATGTGTTTTATTGTACAGTAGGTGATATATTTTATTGTACAGTAGGTGATATATTTTATTGTAGAGTATGTTATGTATTATATTGTACAGTAGGTGATATATTTTATTGTACAGTAGGTGATGTGTTTTATTGTACAGTAGGTGATGTATTTTATTGTACAGTAGGTGATGTATTTTATTGTACAGTAGGTGATGTATTTTATTGTACAGTAGGTGATGTATTTTATTGTAGAGTAGGTGATGTATTTTATTGTAGAGTAGGTGATGTATTTTATTGTACAGTATGTTATGTATTTTATTGTACAGTAGGTGATGTATTTTATTGTACAGTAGGTGATGTATTTTATTGTACAGTAGGTGATGTATTTTATTGTAGAGTAGGTGATGTATTTTATTGTACAGTAGGTGATGTATTTTATTGTATTTTATTGTACAGTAGGTGATGTATTATATTGTACAGTAGGTGATATATTTTATTGTACAGTAGGTGATGTATTTTATTGTACAGTAGGTGATGTATTTTATTGTATTTTATTGTACAGTAGGTGATGTATTTTATTGTACAGTAGGTGATATATTTTATTGTACAGTAGGTGATGTATTTTATTGTACAGTAGGTGATGTATTTTATTGTCTTTTATTGTACAGTAGGTGATGTATTTTATTGTATTTTATTGTACAGTAGGTGATGTATTTTATTGTACAGTAGGTGATATATTTTATTGTACAGTAGGTGATGTATTTTATTGTACAGTAGGTGATGTATTTTATTGTATTTTATTGTACAGTAGGTGATGTATTTTATTGTATTTTATTGTACAGGAGGTGATGTATTTTATTGTACAGTAGGTGATGTATTTTATTGTACAGTAGGTGATGTATTTTATTGTACAGTAGGTGATGTATTTTATTGTATTTTATTGTACAGTAGGTGATGTATTTTATTGTATTTTATTGTACAGGAGGTGATATATTTTATTGTACAGGAGGTGATGTATTTTATTGTACAGGAGGTGATATATTTTATTGTACAGTAGGTGATGTATTTTATTGTACAGTAGGTGATGTATTTTATTGTATTTTATTGTACAGTAGGTGATGTATTTTATTGTACAGTAGGTGATGTATTTTATTGTATTTTATTGTATTTTATTGTATTTTATTGTACAGTAGGTGATGTATTTTATTGTATTTTATTGTACAGTAGGTGATGTATTTTATTGTATTTTATTGTACAGGAGGTGATATATTTTATTGTACAGGAGGTGATGTATTTTATTGTACAGGAGGTGATATATTTTATTGTACAGTAGGTGATTTATTTTATTGTACAGGAGGTGATATATTTTATTGTACAGTAGGTGATGTATTTTATTGCACAGTAGGTGATGTATTTTATTGTACAGTAGGTGATGTATTTTATTGTACAGTAGGTGATGTATTTTATTGTACAGTAGGTGATGTATTTTATTGTACAGTAGGTGATATATTTTATTGTACAGGAGGTGATGTATTTTATTGTACAGTAGGTGATGTATTTTATTGTACAGTAGGTGATATATTTTATTGTACAGTAGGTGATGTATTTTATTGTACAGTAGGTAATATATTTTATTGTACAGGAGGTGATGTATTTTATTGTACAGTAGGTGATGTATTTTATTGTACAGTAGGTGATATATTTTATTGTACAGGAGGTGATGTATTTTATTGTACAGTAGGTGATGTATTTTATTGTACAGTAGGTGATGTATTTTATTGTACAGTAGGTGATGTATTTTATTGTACAGTAGGTGATGTATTTTATTGTACAGTAGGTGATATATTTTATTGTACAGGAGGTGATGTATTTTATTGTACAGTAGGTGATGTATTTTATTGTACAGGAGGTGATATATTTTATTGTACAGTAGGTGATGTATTTTATTGTAATTTATTGTACAGTAGGTGATGTATTTTATTGTACAGGAGGTGATGTATTTTATTGTACAGTAGGTGATGTATTTTATTGTACAGGAGGTGATATATTTTATTGTACAGTAGGTGATGTATTTTATTGTAATTTATTGTACAGTAGGTGATGTATTTTATTGTACAGGAGGTGATGTATTTTATTGTACAGTAGGTGATGTATTTTATTGTACAGTAGGTGATGTATTTTATTGTACAGGAGGTGATATATTTTATTGTACAGTAGGTGATATATTTTATTGTACAGTAGGTGATGTATTTTATTGTATTTTATTGTACAGTAGGTGATGTATTTTATTGTATTTTATTGTACAGTAGGTGATGTATTTTATTGTACAGTAGGTGATGTATTTTATTGTATTTTATTGTACAGTAGGTGATGTATTTTATTGTATTTTATTGTACAGTAGGTGATGTATTTTATTGTACAGTAGGTGATGTATTTTATTGTACAGGAGGTGATGTATTTTATTGTACAGTAGGTGATGTATTTTATTGTATTTTATTGTACAGTAGGTGATGTATTTTATTGTACAGTAGGTGATGTATTTTATTGTACAGTAGGTGATGTATTTTATTGTACAGTAGGTGATGTATTTTATTGTACAGTAGGTGATGTATTTTATTGTACAGTAGGTGATGTATTTTATTGTACAGTAGGTGATGTATTTTATTGTACAGTAGGTGATATATTTTATTGTATTTTATTGTACAGTAGGTGATGTATTTTATTGTACAGGAGGTTATATATTTTATTGTACAGTAGGTGATATATTTTATTGTATGTATTATATTGTACAGTAGGTGATATATTTTATTGTACAGTAGGTGATGTATTTTATTGTACAGTAGGTGATGTATTTTATTGTACAGTAGGTGATATATTTTATTGTACAGTAGGTGATGTATTTTATTGTACAGTAGGTGATGTATTTTATTGTACAGGAGGTTATATATTTTATTGTACAGTAGGTGATATATTTTATTGTATGTATTATATTGTACAGTAGGTGATATATTTTATTGTACAGTAGGTGATGTATTTTATTGTACAGTAGGTGATATATTTTATTGTACAGTAGGTGATGTATTTTATTGTACAGTAGGTGATATATTTTATTGTACAGGAGGTGATGTATTTTATTGTACAGTAGGTGATGTATTTTATTGTACAGTAGGTGATGTATTTTATTGTACAGTAGGTGATGTATTTTATTGTACAGTAGGTGATGTATTTTATTGTACAGTAGGTGATGTATTTTATTGTACAGTAGGTGATATATTTTATTGTACAGGAGGTGATGTATTTTATTGTACAGTAGGTGATGTATTTTATTGTACAGGAGGTGATATATTTTATTGTACAGTAGGTGATGTATTTTATTGTATTTTATTGTACAGTAGGTGATGTATTTTATTGTACAGGAGGTGATGTATTTTATTGTACAGTAGGTGATGTATTTTATTGTACAGTAGGTGATGTATTTTATTGTACAGGAGGTGATATATTTTATTGTACAGTAGGTGATATATTTTATTGTACAGTAGGTGATGTATTTTATTGTACAGTAGGTGATGTATTTTATTGTATTTTATTGTACAGTAGGTGATGTATTTTATTGTACAGTAGGTGATATATTTTATTGTATTTTATTGTACAGTAGGTTATGTATTTTATTGTACAGGAGGTGATATATTTTATTGTACAGTAGGTGATGTATTTTATTGTACAGTAGGTGATGTATTTTATTGTATTTTATTGTACAGTAGGTGATGTATTTTATTGTACAGTAGGTGATGTATTTTATTGTACAGTAGGTGATGTATTTTATTGTATTTTATTGTACAGTAGGTGATGTATTTTATTGTATTTTATTGTACAGTAGGTGATGTATTTTATTGTACAGTAGGTGATGTATTTTATTGTACAGTAGGTGATGTATTTTATTGTACAGTAGGTGATGTATTTTATTGTACAGTAGGTGATGTATTTTATTGTATGTATTATATTGTACAGTAGGTGATGTATTTTATTGTACAGTAGGTGATGTATTTTATTGTACAGTAGGTGATGTATTTTATTGTACAGTAGGTTATGTATTTTATTGTACAGTAGGTGATGTATTTTATTGTACAGTAGGTGATGTATTTTATTGTATTTTATTGTACAGTAGGTGATGTATTTTATTGTATTTTATTGTACAGTAGGTGATGTATTTTATTGTACAGTAGGTGATGTATTTTATTGTACAGTAGGTGATGTATTTTATTGTACAGTAGGTGATGTATTTTATTGTACAGTAGGTGATGTATTTTATTGTATGTATTATATTGTACAGTAGGTGATGTATTTTATTGTACAGTAGGTGATGTATTTTATTGTACAGTAGGTGATGTATTTTATTGTACAGGAGGTTATGTATTTTATTGTACAGTAGGTGATGTATTTTATTGTACAGGAGGTGATATATTTTATTGTACAGTAGGTGATGTATTTTATTGTACAGTAGGTGATGTATTTTATTGTATTTTATTGTACAGGAGGTGATGTATTTTATTGTACAGTAGGTGATATATTTTATTGTACAGGAGGTGATGTATTTTATTGTACAGTAGGTGATGTATTTTATTGTATTTTATTGTACAGTAGGTGATATATTTTATTGTATGTATTATATTGTACAGTAGGTGATGTATTTTATTGTACAGTAGGTGATGTATTTTATTGTACAGTAGGTGATGTATTTTATTGTACAGTAGGTGATGTATTTTATTGTACAGTAGGTGATGTATTTTATTGTACAGTAGGTGATGTATTTTATTGTACAGGAGGTTATATATTTTATTGTACAGTAGGTGATGTATTTTATTGTACAGTAGGTGATATATTTTATTGTACAGGAGGTGATGTATTTTATTGTACAGTAGGTGATTGATTTTATTGTACAGTAGGTGATGTATTTTATTGTACAGTAGGTGATGTATTTTATTGTACAGTAGGTGATGTATTTTATTGTACAGGAGGTTATATATTTTATTGTACAGTAGGTGATATATTTTATTGTATGTATTATATTGTACAGTAGGTGATATATTTTATTGTACAGTAGGTGATATATTTTATTGTACAGTAGGTGATGTATTTTATTGTACAGTAGGTGATGTATTTTATTGTACAGGAGGTTATGTATTTTATTGTACAGTAGGTGATGTATTTTATTGTACAGGAGGTGATATATTTTATTGTACAGTAGGTGATGTATTTTATTGTACAGTAGGTGATGTATTTTATTGTATTTTATTGTACAGGAGGTGATGTATTTTATTGTACAGTAGGTGATGTATTTTATTGTATTTTATTGTACAGTAGGTGATGTATTTTATTGTACAGGAGGTTATATATTTTATTGTACAGTAGGTGATGTATTTTATTGTACAGTAGGTGATATATTTTATTGTACAGGAGGTGATATATTTTATTGTACAGTAGGTGATGTATTTTATTGTATTTTATTGTACAGGAGGTGATGTATTTTATTGTACAGTAGGTGATTTATTTTATTGTACAGGAGGTGATGTATTTTATTGTATTTTATTGTACAGGAGGTGATGTATTTTATTGTACAGTAGGTGATATATTTTATTGTACAGGAGGTGATGTATTTTATTGTATTTTATTGTACAGGAGGTGATGTATTTTATTGTACAGTAGGTGATATATTTTATTGTACAGGAGGTGATGTATTTTATTGTACAGTAGGTGATGTATTTTATTGTACAGTAGGTGATGTATTTTATTGTACAGTAGGTGATGTATTTTATTGTAATTTATTGTACAGTAGGTGATGTATTTTATTGTACAGTAGGTGATGTATTTTATTGTACAGTAGGTGATGTATTTTATTGTACAGTAGGTGATGTATTTTATTGTATTTTATTGTACAGTAGGTGATGTATTTTATTGTACAGTAGGTGATGTATTTTATTGTATTTTATTGTACAGTAGGTGATGTATTTTATTGTACAGTAGGTGATATATTTTATTGTACAGTAGGTGATGTATTTTATTGTACAGTAGGTGATGTATTTTATTGTACAGTAGGTGATGTATTTTATTGTACAGTAGGTGATGTATTTTATTGTACAGTAGGTGATGTATTTTATTGTACAGTAGGTGATATATTTTATTGTACAGTAGGTGATGTATTTTATTGTACAGTAGGTGATGTATTTTATTGTACAGTAGGTGATGTATTTTATTGTATTTTATTGTACAGTAGGTGATGTATTTTATTGTACAGTAGGTGATGTATTTTATTGTATTTTATTGTACAGTAGGTGATGTATTTTATTGTACAGTAGGTGATGTATTTTATTGTACAGTAGGTGATGTATTTTATTGTACAGTAGGTGATATATTTTATTGTACAGTAGGTGATGTATTTTATTGTACAGTAGGTGATGTATTTTATTGTACAGTAGGTGATGTATTTTATTGTACAGTAGGTGATGTATTTTATTGTACAGGAGGTGATGTATTTTATTGTACAGTAGGTGATGTATTTTATTGTACAGGAGGTGATATATTTTATTGTACAGTAGGTGATGTATTTTATTGTATTTTATTGTACAGTAGGTGATGTATTTTATTGTACAGGAGGTGATGTATTTTATTGTACAGTAGGTGATGTATTTTATTGTAATTTATTGTACAGTAGGTGATGTATTTTATTGTACAGTAGGTGATGTATTTTATTGTACAGTAGGTGATGTATTTTATTGTACAGTAGGTGATGTATTTTATTGTGCAGTAGGTTATGTATTTTATCAAATCAAATCAAATCAAATCAAATGTATTTTATATAGCCCTTCGTACATCAGCTGATATCTCAAAGTGCTGTACAGAAACCCAGCCTAAAACCCCAAACAGCAAGCAATGCAGGTGAAGAAGCACGGTGGCTAGGAAAAACTCCCTAGAAAGGCCAAAACCTAGGAAGAAACCTAGAGAGGAACCAGGCTATGTGGGGTGGCCAGTCCTCTTCTGGCTGTGCCGGGTGGAGATTATAACAAAACATGGTCAAGATGTTCAAATGTTCATAAATGACCAGCATGGTCGAATAATAATAAGGCAGAATAGTTGAAACTGGAGCAGCAGCACAGTCAGGTGGACTGGGGACAGCAAAGAGTCATCATGTCAGGTATTCCTGGGGCATGGTCCTAGGGCTCAGGTCCTCCGAGAGAGAGAAAGAAAGAGAGAATTAGAGAGAGCATATGTGGGATGGCCAGTCCTCTTCTGGCTGTGCCGGGTGGAGATTATAACAGAACATTTTATTGTACAGTAGGTGACATAGTTAGACACATATTGATTATAGTCACAGTGAGAGGTGATGTAAAGCTAGCTACCTTGACTAGATCCTCTAGGACTGTTGCATTTATTCACATGATAATGGAGTCAGATTGATACATGGTTTATAATAATGTTCAACATAATTTCTACATAATGGTTTGATGATTTCCACCAAACTACAGTAAATAGTTCTCAAAATCTGCAATAAACAAAGCAGTTTAAAATCTATAGGTTTACCAAACAGTCAATTTAAAATGAGTTTAAAGTTGTTTTTAAACTACCGTTTTGATTATCTGTTTTAAGTTTTGTACAAAGAGTTGTGAAACCAAAAAGCTAGTATAAAACTGTAACGTAAAGTGACTAAAGGATGGGTTAGCATGTACTGTTCTGCACTCATACAGTTTGTACAGTTGTCGAAAGATTGCGTTTATTTTAGTTGGAAGTTTACATACACATAGGTTTGAGTCATTAAAACCCTTTCAACCACTGCACAAATTCCTTGTTAACAAACTATAGCTTGGGTCAAGTAGGACATCTACTTAGTGCATGACACAAGTCATTTTCCCAACAATTGTTTACAAACAGAATATTTCACTTATAATTCACTGTATCACAATTCCAGTGGTCAGAAGTTTAGAAACACTAAGTTGATTGTGCCTTTAAACAGCTTCGACAATTTCCCGAAAATTATGTCATTGCTTTAGAAGCTTCTGATAGGCTAATTGACATAATTTGGAAGTGTACCTGTGGATGTATTTCAAGGCCTACCTTCAAACTCAGTGCCTCTTGACATCAGGGGAAAATCAAAAGAAATCAGCCAAGACCACAGAACATTTTTTTTTACCTCCACAAGTCTGGTTCATCATTGGGAGCAATTTCGAAAAGCCTGAAGGTACCACGTTCATCTGTACAAGCAGTACGCAATAGTACACAAGTATAAACACCATGGGACCACACAGCCATCATACCGCTCAGGAAGGAGATGCATTCTGTCTTCTAGAGATGAACATACTTTGGTGCGAAAAGTGAAAATCACTCCCAGAACGACAGCAAAGGACCTTGTGACGATGATGGAGGAAACAGGTACAAAAGTATTTATATCCACAGTAAACGAGTCCTATATCGAAATAACCTGAAAGGCCGCTCAGCAAGGAAGAAGCCACTGCTCCAAAACCGCCATAAAAAAGCCAGACTACGGTTTGCAACTGCACATGGGGACAAAGATCATACTTTTTGGAGAATTTTCCTCTGGTCTGATGAAACAAAATGGAACTGTTTGGCCATAATGACCATTGTTATATTTGGAGAAAAAATTGGGAGTCTTGCAAGCCGAAGAAAACCATCCCAACCGTGAAGCACGGGGGTGGCAGCATCATGTTATGGAGGTGCTATGCTGCAGGAGGGACAGGTGCACTTCACAAAATAGATGTCATCATGAGTAGGGAAAATTCCGTGGATACATTGAAGCAACATCTCAAGACATCAGTTAAAGCTTGGTCACAATGGGGTATTCCAAATGGGCAATGACCCCGATCATACTTTCAAAGTTGTGGCAAAATGGCAACAAAGTCAAGGTATTGGAGTGGCCATCACAAAGTCCTGTCCTCAATCCCGTAGAAGATTTGTGGGCAGAACTGAAAAAGCGTGAGCGAGCAAGGAGGGCTACAAACCTGACTCAGTTACACCAGCTCTGTCAGGAGGAATGGGACAAAATTCACCCAACTTATTGTGGGAAGCTTATGGAAGGCTACCCAAAACGTTTGACCCAAGTTAAACAATTCAAAGTGTATGTAAACTTCTGACCAACTGGGAATGTGATGAAATAAATGAAAGCTGAAATAAATAATTCTCTCTACTATTATTCTGACATTTCACATTCTTAAAATAAAGTGGTGATCCAAACTGACCTAAGACAGGGAATTTTTACTACGATTAAATGTCAAATATTGTGAAAAAGAGAGTTTAAATGTTTTTGGCTGAGGTGTATGTAAACTTCCGACTTCAACTGTGTATCGTCAGTCAAGTGACTTGTGGTGTGTGTGTGTGTGTGTGTGTGATTGTGTGTGTGTGTACTTCTGTGTGAAAATTCCCTAAAGCCTTGTTTAAAAATAAACACATCACACAAACCCTCAAAGATAAATTAAAAAGGAATGAAAAAACAATATAAATATCAGAATTATGAGTAATGTCAGCTATAGGGTGACTCATTCCATGTTGCATAGAGTAGGGATATGATGCATTTTCTATTTATTTACAGAATAATAACAGACCACATAGTATTCATGATCTGCTGATTACATTCGATCAGGGTATAATCTTAGTGCATTGTTTTTACTCTGAATCAGCAACCCAATACCACAGCCACTGCTGCCAATATCAACACTCATTTATACACAAGGCTGTCTGACACACAGGGTAAATACCAGCTTCAGGCCTTTGCACCAATATGTTTTACCAGAACCTTTTAGATATGCCTGAAGCAACTAATTTTAGGACAGGGAAGAAATATATGAGAACACCTGTAATAGTTTCCACAATATTGCAGTCAGTCACCTATCCTTTCTCTCAGGGCCTTTCTGCTGTAAAGTCTGATGTCATGCTTCCAACCTTTAACAGTTATCTATTTTTCTGACTTCTATAAGTTTCAGTTGTATGATAACAACACACAGAGGATCCTGTGTCCTTAGCTCAGTGGGAAATCAGCCAAACATATTTCCCCCAAGCAAACAGTCTATATAAACAGACAATACCAGCAGGGAGGTGATAAACCGTCTAATGTATGTTCTGAGACAAAGGGAGAGAGGGAGGGAGAGAGAGAGAACAAGAGAGAGAGAGAGAGCAAGACATACGGAGAGAGAGAGCACGAGAGGGAGAGGGAGAGAGAGAGCAAGAGAGAAAGGGCGAGAGGGGGGGTGGCTGGATGGATGGATAGAGTCTGTTGTCTAGTGTCTGTAAGGCGTCTCCCACGGCGGTCCCAGTTACTCCGTGTTATTCCTGGCCAGCATCATTACTCCCCTTATCTCCTCCCTCCCCAGCCAGGACGTGGCTAGCAGACCGCACCGCAGCACAGGAAGGTTAGACAACGACTCAGCACACCTGCCACACCAGATAAAATAAACATCATACACATGCTGCTTCCATTCTTTCTCTCCCATCTCGATTTGTTTTCTGCCTTATACTTTTTACCCATTCGAGCGCACCAGCACATAGATTTTTTTGTTTGTAATTTTACCTTTATTTATCTTGGCAAGTCAGATAAAAACAATGGATTTACAATTTACAAATTTACAATGAAGGCCTACCCCGGCCAAACCCTCCGCCAACCCAGACGATGCTGGGCCAATTGTGCTCCGCCCCATATGTTTTCATCTCCATTCATCTCCATTCATCTCTATGCTGTCTTCTGTCTCCGTCTTGTTCTCTCATACTTCCTCCAGTCTTCATTTCAATTTAAGGGGCTTTATTAAGGGGCTTTATATTATGTGTCAAGCCTGCTCCAGTTCTTCCACCCTGTCGCTCAAGGGTGCCAGGTTCCCCAGCATTGCGCACTCCTGCCATCGTCATTTCGCACACCTGCCTTCCCCCCCATCACGTGCATCAGCGATTATTAGACTTACCTGGACTCAATCACCTCTGTCATTACCTTCCTTATATCTGACTGGTTCCCCGCTCTGTTCCCTGCTTCTGCATTAATGTTCATATGTCCTTGTATCCACGTGTGCTGAGGCTTTTTCTGTTCTGTTACATGTCTGTTCCTATTAAATGTTTGACTCCCTGTACCTGCTTCTCATAATGTCTATATACAGTGTTGTAATGATGTGGGAAACTAAATAAACATAAATAAGGTTTCTATTTACAGTTGTCACGTCAACTCCCGCTCCTCCTCTCTGGTGCTCTTGATGCCAGTTAACTCATTATTACGCACACCTGTACCTCATGAGACTCACCAGGACTCCATCACCTTCCTGATCATCTCCCCTATATCTGTCACTCCCTTTGTTTCTTTCCTCAGGTGTTATTGTTTCATGTCTGTATGCTACTCTTGTTTCTTCTTTTGTTCTGTTATTTATTCAATTCACTCCCTGTACTTGCTTCCTGATTCTTTGCGTATGCGTTACAGAATAACACCTCGCCAAAGGGAAGCAACAGGGATTTTTTTTTTACTGGTGACGTCGGGTCCAAAGGTGGCTGCCGACGCAACCAGGGATGCCTCAGCTGGCTCGTCAGGCTTCCATGCCTCAGCTGGCTCGTCAGGCTTCCATGCCTCAGCTGGCTCGTCAGGCTTCCATGCCTCAGCTGGCTCGTCAGGCTTCCATGCCTCAGCTGGCTCGACAGGCTTCCATGCCTCAGCTGGCTCGACAGGCTTCCATGCCTCAGCTGGCTCATCAGGCTTCCATGCCTCAGCTGGCTCGACAGATTCTCAACCATCTGTTCGCTCGTCAGGCTCCCTCGCCTCAGCCGGCTCTACAGGTCTTCCGCGCCTCAGCCGGCTCTACATGTTCCCGCGCCTCAGCCGGCTCTGGTCCTCGGGACCGTCTCTCTGGTCGGCATCCTTAGGCTGGAGCGGCGCGTCAGGGAGGGTGTACTGTCATGTCTACTCCCACTCCCCCTCTCTGGTGCTCGTTGTCGCCAGTTTATTAATTATTACGCACACCTGCCACCATCATTACGTGCACCTGCACCTCATGAGACTCACCTGAACTCCATCACCTTCCTGATTACCTGCACTATATCTGTCACTCCCTTTGGTTCTTTCCCGAGGCATTATTGTTTATGTTTATGTTAGGAAAGCTAAGGCTAGCCTTTTCAAACAGAAATTTGCATCCTGTAGCACTAATTCCAAAAAGTTTTGGGACACTGTAAAGTTCATGGAGCACCTCTTCCAAGCTACCATCTGCACTGAGGATAGGAAACACTGTCACCACCGATAAACCTAAGATAACCGAGAATTTATAGAAGTATGTTTCTACGTCTGGCCATGCTTTCCACCTGGCTACCCCTACCCCGGTTAACATCTAGGCACCCCCTACAGCAATTTACCCAAGCCCCCCCCTGCTTCTCCTTCACCCAATCCAGACAGCTGATATTCTGAAACAGCTGCAAAATCTGGATCCCTACAAATCAGCTGGGCTAGACAATCTGGACCATCTCTTTCTAAAATGATCTACCAAAATTGTTACAACCCCTATTACTAGCCTATTCAACCTCTCTTTAGTATCGTCTGAGATCCCCAAAGATTGGAAAGCTGCCGTGGTCATCCTTCTCTTTAAAAGGGGAGACACTAAACCCAAACTGTTATAGACCTATATCCATCCTGCCCTGCCCTTCTAAAATCTTTGAAATCCAGGTTAACAAACAGATCACCCACCATTTCGAATTAAACCGTACCTTCTCCACTATGCAATCTGGTTTCTGAGCTGGGCATGGGTGCACCTCAGCCACGCTCAAGCTCCTAAATGACATCATAACCACCATCGATTAAAGTCAGTACTGGGCAGCCGTCTTCATCGACCTGGCCAAGGCTTTCGACTCTGTCAATCACTGCATTCTTATCTGCAGACTCAATAGCCTTGGCTTCTCAATTGACTGTCTCGCCTGGTTCACCAACTACTTCTCAGATAGATTTCAGTGTGTTAAATCGGAGGCCCTGTCGTCCGGACATCTGACAGTCTCTATGGGGGTCCCACAGGGTTCAATCTCGGGCCGACTCTTTTCTCTGTATATATCAATGATGTCGCTCTTGCTGCTGGTAATTCTCTGATCCATCTCTATGCAGACAACACCATGCTGTATACATCTGGCCCTTCTTTGGATACAAACCTCCAAATGAGCTTCAATGCGATAAAACACTCCTTCCGTGTCCTCCAACTGTTTTTAAATGCTTGTAAAATTAAGTGCATGCTCTTCAACCGATTGCTGCACGCACCCTCCTTCTCGACTAGCATCACTATTCTGGACGGTTCTGACCTAGAATATGTGGGCAACTACAAACACCTAGGTGTCTGGTTAGACTGTAAACTCTCCTTCCAGACTCACATTAAGCATCTCCAATCCAAAATAAAATCTGGAATCGGCTTCCTATTTCACAACAAAGCCTCCTTCACTCATGCTGCCAAACATACCACCGTAAAACTTACTATAAACCCGATCCTTGACTTTGGCAATGTAATTTACAAAATAGCCTCCAACACTCTACTCAGCAAAGTGGATGTAGTCTATCAGAGTGCCATCTGTTTTGTCACCAAAGCCCCATATACTACCCAACACTGTGACCTGTATGCTGGACCTCACTACATATCCTTCGCCAAACCCACTGGCTCCAGGTCATCTATAAGTCTTTGCTAGGTAAAGCCCCGCCTTATCTCAGTTCACTGGTCACCATAGCAACACCCACCCGTAGCACGCGCACCAGCAGATATATTTCACTGGTCATCCCCAAACCTAACACTTCCTTTGGCCGCCTTTCCTTCCAGTTCTCTGCTGCCAATGATTGGAACGAATTACAAACATCTCTGAAGCTGGAGTCTTATATCTCCCTCTCTAAGTTTAAGCATCGGCTGTCAGAGAAGTTTACAGATCACTGTGCCTGTACACAGCCAGTCTGGAAATAGCACACCCAACTACCTCATCCCCATATTATTACTTACCCTCTTCCTCTTTTGCACCCCAGTATCTATCACTCCAATGTTAATAACTTTTTAGGGATAGGGGGCAGCATTTTCACTTTGGATGAATTGCGTGCCCATAGTGAACTGCCTCCTACTCTGTCCCAGATGCTAATATATGCATATTATTATTACTATTGGATATAAAACACTCTGAAGTTTCTAAAACTGTTTGAATTATGTCTGTGAGTATAACAGAACTCATAGGGCAGGCAAACTTCCAAATAGGAAGTGGAAATTCTGGGGCTGGTTGATTTTCAACTCATCGCCTATTCACATCCCAGTAAGATATGGATCTGTTCGCACTTCCTACGCCTTCCACTAGATGTCAACAGTCAGTAGAACGTGGAATGAAGCCTCTAGTGTGATGTGGGCCCGGATGGCAGCTATTTGATTCAGTGATCTGTCAGAATGCCAGTTCCTGGTTATGCGCATTACTCATGATATCGCCACGCGTTCCATTACTTTGTAGACAAAAATGAATGCTCCGGTTGGAAGGTTATTGGATATATATGATACTAACATCCTGAAGACTGATTCTTTACTTAGTTTGACCAGTTTATTCGACCTGGAATATAACTTTTTGAAGTTTTCGTCAAAGCGGCAGCTTTTGGACATGTGAACTAAACGTGCTAGCAAAAGTAGCTAATTGGACACTAGTAATGGACATTATCGAACAAAACAACGATTTATTGTAGAACTGGGATTCCTGGCACTGCATTCTGATGAAAGATCATCAAAGGTAAGGGAATATTTATGATGTAATTTCGTATTTCTGTTGACATGGCGGAGAAATATTGTTACTTCTGAGAGCCGTCTCAGATTGGGAAAAGGACACAACAAATAAATAGCTTTGCATGTGTTGCTCCTTACCACGATCAATCAGTATGGCAAAAATATTTTCAATCAGTTTGGCAAAAATATATGTTGCAGACAGAGAAGCTAGTGTGGAAGGAGCATCCTCCACTTTGGAAGATGAAGAATTTTCCAGATATGAGGATTACGTCTCTGTGAATTCAGAGTCTGACTGTCACACCTTGATCTGTTTCACCTGTTTTTGTGCTTGTCTCTACCCTCCTCCAGGTGAGTGGTATAAATATTCCCAGTGTACCTATATCTGTGTTCTCTGTTTGTCTGTTGCCAGTTTGTTTTGATTGTCAAGACCTACCAGCGTTTTTCTAGTTCCTGTTTTCTAGCTTTCCCGGTTTTGACCATTCTGTCTGCCTTCCCTGAGCCTGCCTGCCCTGAGCCTGCCTGCCGTTCTGTACCTTGTCATACCACCCATAGATTTTTGACCCCTAACCTTTATGGTCAATGGTTAACATCAAGGGAAATCCCTCAGCACCGCACACTGCAGAATAATCAATCCTACTGTACTAGACCACACCCGTAAACAGTATAACATAGGGAGAATGCTGCAACAGCTTACAGTACACACATACTGTATACACTGGCATACATACATGTACATGTGCAAACTCACACAAAAGCAATTATTTAAAATATTTGCGTCATCTAAGCATTAATTTTCTTTAAGGACATAGTTGTGAAAACAAAGATTAGCCATGCAAACACCTCTAGTCTCAAGAATCAATTTGTTCCATATTCTTAATTAATTTGCATCATAGTACAGTGATTTTGCGTCACTTCTATTTTGTCAGGAAAACAAATTAAGTTCTCATGTTCCCTTTCCATTTACATGAAAATAAATGCAAAACGTGAAACATTTCACATTAGCAAATACCCCTCTGAAAGCCTCCCTTTTAACTTCCTAAAGAGATTAGAGTTTTAACAGGCAAAGACAGACATTTTATTTGAAGGAAGATAAATTTGCAGGTTGAACGATCCTTTCTAAAATTATCCCGTTCTTTTATATCGCAGCTGTGAAGAATTCATGCTCATGTTTAATTTGTAAAGGCCCGTTAACTAACGTCTGGCTAACGAATATCTCCTCCAGCTACCTGACGATTAATAGGTGTTCACCAGGTGGTCTCAGTGCTTTTTATAACATCAGTATGGCTATGTTAACGACTTGCTGTCTGTCTGTCTGCCTGTCAGCCTGTCTGCCTGTAAGGTATTGTGTTGCAGTGTGAGGTCATTCCTATTCTTGACTTTCACAAAAATAGGCTCTCACAGTACAGTGGGCGACAACCCATTCAACCCCTTTCAGATGAAGAAAAACAGCATATTCACATTTCACCATTCGCTAACTACCAACAATTGTAACCAGCAACGGATTCACACTCTCTGAGCCCAGAACAATCGGATCGGACCACACCTCTCCTTCTACCGCAAAACACCTGTTTCCAAATGAACACGTCAATCTCTATTTCACACCCTGTCTCTCCAACACCCTCGTACACCACTCTGCCACACAGACTACACTGTTCAACTCTGACACAATAGCGACCCTTTGTCATTGCAGATTTGAATACAGACTACTACGCCCATAGGACACGTGTATACTACACCTACTATAGAACACAGGAGAAGCTTGTGGGAGGTCAAAAACAGAAGATTTCAGAGGGATGAGGTGAAATAATAGAACAAAGGTGGAGAAGAAGAGAGTCCACTGTTTGAAATCAAGCAAACCTACTATGCAGTGCTGGTTTACCGCATGTCAGGAGAGGCAAAGAAAATGTGAGGACAGAGTAAAGGTATGTGAGTAAAGTAATGGTGAAGGAGATGAGGTGAGAAGCACTTAGCTGGCACACACACACACACACACACACACACACACACACACACACACACACACACACACAGAGAGAGCAGCACTTTGCCTAATAGAGTAGGAGCCGCAGTGTTTCCATGGTAACCCCATGGCTGGTCTTAGGCATGAACACTGGGTCAGGGAGAGCCCTGTACTACACACACATACACATCTTGAATTTGAATTTAATTTGAATTGATGTAGTAAACAGGATACAGAATTGAAAATAAATTAGAATGAAAGGAAATAACATTGAATTCAGTGAAATTCATTGAAATGCAATTGTCTCCTCTATTCTATAAGGCACTTGACCCTAATTGCTCCTATTATTTGCAATGGATAAGAATGTCTGCTAAATGACTCTAATGCCAATGTAAAAATGGTGTAGTCTATACAAATATAGAGTTGAAGTCGGAAGTTTACATACACCTTAGCCAAATGCATTTGAACTCAGTTTTTCACAATTCCTGAAATGTAATCCTAGTAAAATGTCCCTGTTTTCGGTCAGTTAGGATCACCATTTATCTTGGCCAGGTCGCAGTTGCAAATGAGAACTTGTTCTCAACTAGCCTACCTGGTTAAATAACGGTTAAATAAAAAATAAATAAAAATAAAAATATATTTAGAATGTGAAATGTCAGAATAAGAGTAGAGCGAATGATTCATTTCAGCTTTTATTCTTTCATCACATTCCCAGTGGGTCAGAAGTTTACATATACCCAAGTAGTATTTGTTAGCATTGCCTTTAAATTGTTTAACATGGGTCAAACGTTTTGGGTAGCCTTCCACAAGCTTCCCACAATAAGTTGGGTGAGTGTTGGCCCATTCTTCCTGACAGAGCTGGTGTAACTGAGTCAGGTTTGTAGACCTCCTTGCTCGCACATGCTTTTTCAGTTCTGCCCACAAATGTTCTACGGGATTGAGTCAGAGCTTTGTGATGGCCACTCCAATACCTTGACTTTGTTGCCCTTAATCCATTTTGCCACAACTTTGGAAGTATGCCTGGGGTCATTGTCCATTTGGAAGACCCATTTGTGACCAAGCTTTAGATTCCTGACTGATGTCTTGAGATGTTTCTTCAAGGTATCCACATAATTTTCCTACCTCAAGATGCCATCTATTTTGTGAAGTGCACCAGACCCTCCTGCAGCATAGCACCCCCACAAGATGTTGCTACCACCCCGGTTCTTCACAGTTGGGATGGTGTTCTTCGGCTTGCAAGCCTCCCCCTTTTTCCTCAAAACTTAATGATGGTCATTATGGCCAAACAGTTCTATATTTGTGGGTGATTTAAATATTGACTGGCTTTCATCAAGCTGCCCACTCAAGAAAAAGCTTCAAACATTAACCAGTGCCTGCAACCTGGTTCAGGTTATCAGTCAACCTACCAGCGTAGTTACAAGCAGCACAGGAATTAAATGTATTGATCACATCTTTACTAATGCTGCAGTAATTTGCTGTTAAGCGGTATCCAAAAGCATTGGATATAGTAGCCACAATACAGTTCCAAAGGCTGGGCCTAATATAGTATCATACATTAACGTTTCTCGTGATTCCTATGTTGTTGTGTAATTAATATTTATTTGGTCTATGGTGTGTAATGAGGAGCAAGCAGATGCTGCACTTGATACATTCATGAAATGTCTTATTTAAGTTACCAATAAGCATAAACACATGAAGACAATTACTGTAAAAATTGGTAAATGCCCATAGATTGATGAGGAATTTAAAAACTGTATGGTTGAGAGGAATGAGGCAAAAGGAATGGAAAATAAGTCTGGCTGCACAAACAATTTGCAAACATACTGCAAAGGGAGAAATCAGGACACTAAACTGAATTTAAAAAATAATAATCTATAATATGACACAAAGATAAATGATGTAAAGAATGATTGTAAAAAGCGTTGGAGCATCATAAATTACATTTTTGGCAAAAAGGCAAACTCAGCTCCATCATTCATTGAATCAGATGGCTCATTCATCACAAAACCCACTGATATTGGCAAATAATATAAAACATTTTTTTGCATACCTAGACATGACATGCCAGCAACAAACATTGAGACTATGCATCCAAGTACAACTGATCAAATTATGACAAGCATTGTAATTTTGAATTACGTAAAGTGAGTGTGGAAGACGTGTATTTTTTTTTGTCTATCAAAAATTACAAGCCACCGGGGTCTGCCAACTTGAATGGAAAATGACTGAGGATAATAGCGGATTATATTGCCACTCCTATTTCCTATATGTTCAATCTAAGACAACTAGAAACTGTGTGCCCTCAGGCCTGGAAGGAAAGTAATTCCGCTACACAATAATTGTAAAGCTACCTTACTGGCTCAAATAGCCGACCAATCAGTCTGTTACCAACCCTTAGTAAACTTTTGAAAACAAATGTAATTGACCAGATACAATGCCATTTTACCACAAATTAATTGACAGCAGACTTTTAGCACGCTTTACGCCCTGACTAAACCGCTCGCGTCGCGTGTAGAGAAAGCCTGAAAAGCCTGGAAGGAGGAGAGATGACTAGAAACGGTTCGGTTGACAGTTTTATGTGTGGATTAATTGCCGGAGTAGAGGACCTTGTGCATTTCAGGTAAAATAATAACTCAATGTTTATATCCCAGGACAATTTATCTAGCAACAGCAAGTTAGCTAAATAAGACAAATTAGCTAGCAAGTGCAAGCTAGCTAGAGCTAGCTAAATAAGACAAATTAGCTAGCAAGTGCAAGCTAGCTAGAGCTAGCTAAATAAGACAAATTAGCTAGCAAGTGCAAGCTAGCTAGAGCTAGCTAAATTGCCATAAAGGTTTAATACTTTTCGAGCTGTCCCCAAATTAATCAAATCAAATCAAAATGTATTTGACACGTGCACTGAATACAACAGGTGTTGAACGTACAGTGAAATGCTTACTTACAGGCTCTAACCAATAGTGCAAAAAAGGTGTTAGGTGAACAATAGGTAAGTAAAGAAATAAAACAACAGTAAAATGACTATAAAAGCTATAAAAGTAGCGAGGCTATAAAAGTAGCGAGACTACATAGAAACACTGGTTAGTCAGGCTGATTGAGGTAGTATGAACATGTAGATATGGTTCAAATGAATATGCATATATGATGAACAGAGAGTAGCAGTAGCGTAAAAGAGGGGTTGGCGGGTGGTGGGTGGGACACAATGCAGATCGCCCGGTTAGCCAATGTGCGGGAGCACTGGTTGGTCGCCCCCAATTGAGGTAGTATGTACATGAATGATTAGTTAAAGTGAATATGCATATATGATAAACAGAGAGTAGCAGTAGCGTAAAAGAGGGGTTGGTGGGTGGTGGGTAGCAGGACACAATGCAGATAGCCCGGTTAGCCAATGTGCGGGAGCACTGTTTGGTTGGGCCAATTGAGGTAGTATGTACATCAATGTATAGTTAAAGTGACTATGCATATATGATAAAAAGTGAACAGCAGCAGTGTAAAAAGAAAGGTTGGGGGGGCACAATGCAAATAGTCCGGGTAGCCATTTGATTACCTGTTCGGGAGTCTTATGGCTGGGGGGTAAAAACTGTTGAGAATCCTTTTTGTCCTAGACTTTGCACTCCGGTACTGCTTGCCATGCGATAGTAGAGAGAACAGTCTATGACTGGGGTGGCTGTGGTCTTGGACAATTTTTAGGGCCTTCCTCTAACATCGCCTGGTGTAGAGGTCCTGGATGGCAGGCGGCTTAGCCCCAGTGATGTGCTGGACCGTATGCACTACCCTCTGTAGTGCCTTGCGGTCAGAGGCCGAGCAATTTCCGTACCAGGCAGTGATGCAACCAGTCAGGATGCTCTCGATGTTGCAGCTGTAGAACCTTTTGAGGATCTCAGGACCCATGCCAAATCTTTTTAGTTTCCTGAGGGGGAATAGGCTTTGTTGTGCCCTCTTCAAGACTGTCTTGGTGTGTTTGGACCAATCTAGTTTGTTGTTGATGTGGACACCAAGGAATTTGAAGCTCTCAACCTGCTCCACTACAGCCCTGTCGATGAGAATGGGGGCGTGCTCGGTCCTCTTTTTCCTGTAGTACACAATCATCTCCTTAGTCTTGGTTACGTTGAGGGATAGGTTGTTATTCTGGCATCACCCGACCAGGTCTCTGACTTCCTCCCTATAGGTTGTCTCGTCATTGTTGGTGATCAGGCCTACCACTGTTGTGTCGTCTGCAAACTTAATGATGGTGTTGGAGTCATGCCTGGCCATGCAGTCGTGGGTGAACAGGAAGTTCAGGAGGGGATTGAGCACGCACCCCTGGAGGGCTCCAGTGTTAAGTATCAGCGTGGCAGATGTGTTGCTACCTTCCCTCACCTCCAGGGTGCGGCCCGGCAGGGAGTCCAGGATCCAGTTGCGGAGGGAGGTGTTTAGTCCCTGGATCCTTAGCTTAGTGATGAGCTTTGAGGGTACTATGCTGTTGAACACTGAGCTGTAGTCAATGAATAGCATTCTCACATAGGTGTTCCTTTTGTCCAGATGGGAAAGGGCAGTGTGGAGTGAAATAGAGATTGCATTATCTGTGGATCTGTTCTGGCGGTATGCAAATTGGAGTGGGTCTATGGTTTCTGGTATAATGGTGTTGATGTCAGCCATTACCAACCTTTCAAAGCACTTCATGGCTACAGACGTGATTCATTTAGGCAGGTTGCCTTTGTATTCTTGGGCACAGGGACTATGGTGGTCTGCTTGAAACATGTTGGTATTACAGACTTAACCTCTCTTGGGTAGGGGACAGTATTTTCATGTCCGAATAAAACGCGTGCACAAAGTAAACTGCCTGTTACTCAGGCCCAGAAGCTAGGATATGCATATAATTGAGTTGGATAGAAAACACTCTAACGTTTATATAACTGTTAAAAATATGTCTGTGAGCATAGCAGAACTGATATGGCAGGCAAATGCTTGAGGACAAACCACCCCCCCCCCCCCCCAAAAAAAAAAATTCAGCCTACCACTGTTTTCAATGGCTGTCACTTTTATTATAAGGCGAAATCCTCCCACTTTGCAGTTCCTAGGGCTTCCACTAGATTTCAACAGTCTTTAGAAAGAGTTTCATGCTGGTTTACGGAAAAGTAACCCAGAAATTGTCATTTTTCTAGATGGCTCCCATTTTGACTGTAGTGTATCCAAGCGTGTGGAAGAGAGCGTGTTCTTTGGTATTTTTCTCCGGTAAAGACAATAGTGTTTCTCTGTCTTAAATTGTATCATTTATTTATGTATTAGGGTACCTAAGGTACCTAAGTTTATTAGTAATGTTTGGGATTCATTTTGTATGCATTTTGATTGAGGGAAACTGGGTGGATTATTGACTGAGGCACGCCAGCTAAACTGAGTTTTTATGGATATAACAAAGGACATTATCGAACAAAATGACAATTTTTGATGTATCTGGTACCTTTTGGAGTGCCAACAGAAGAAGATCATCAAAGGTAAGGCATTTATCATATCGCCATTTCTGACTTTCGTGTTGCACCTGCCTGGTTGACCACCAATTTCACCGGATATTGGCCGGTGGGACGCTACCGGCCCATTAATGGAAGCCTCTTCAACATAATTCAGGTATAGCCAGTGTGTCTATGTGTTCGGATGACTATACGCATCAGGTACAACAGCTAGTGAAATCATTGCAACACTTAACAAAGAGTTGCAATTAGTTTCATAATGGGTGGCAAGGAATAAGTTCGTCCTAAATAGTTCCAAAACTAAAAGCATTTTATTTGGGACAATCATTCACTAAACCCTAAACCTCAACTAAATCTTGTAATAAATAATGTGGTAATTGAGCAAGTTGAGGTGACTAAACTGCTGGGAGTAACCCTGGATTGTAAACTGTCATGGTCAAAACAGGTTGAAACAACAGTAGCTACGATAGGGAGAAGTCTGTCCATAATAAAGCGTTACTCTGCATTTTCAACAACGCTATCAACAATGCAGGTGCCACAGGCCATAGTTTTGTTGCACCTGGACTACTGTTCAGTCGTGTGGTCAGGTGCCACAATGTGAATTGTGTGAATTGGCTCAGAACAGGGCAGCACAGCTGGCTCTTGGGTTTACATGAAGAGCTAACATGAATATTATGCATTTGGATCTCTCATGGCTCAAAGTGGAGGAGAGATTGACCTCATCACTACTTGTTTTTGTAAGAAGTGTTGACATGCTGAATGCACCGAGGTGTCTGTTTAAACCTCTAGCACATAGATCAGACACCCATGCATACCCCACAAGACATGTCACCAAAGGTCTCTTCACAGTCCCCAAGTCAAGAACAGATTATTGGAGGTGCACAGTACTATATAGAGTCATGACTACATGGAACTCTATTCCAAATCAGGTAACTGATGCAAGCAGTAGAATCAGATGTTAAAAACAGGTAAAAATACACCTTATGGAAGAGAAGAAACACACGCACCGGCACAGACACACATGCACATGATAAGACACAAACTGTACACACATGTCCACTTGGATTTTGTATTGTAGATATGTGATAGTATAGTTGTGGCCCGAGGGCACACACATAATGTATTGTTTAAAGTGTCATGTAATGTAATATCATGTAAATAGTGTATAACTGCCTTCATGTTGCTGGACCCCAGGAAGAGTAGCTAGGCAGGAACCAATGGGGATCCATAATAAATCCCAGGAAGAGTAGCTGCTGCCTTGGCAGGAGCTAATGGGGATCCATAATAAACCATAGTAAAAGTCAAAATCAAAATCAAATCAAATCTAATGTATTTGTTACATACTCAGCAGTTGTTATATCGGGTGTAGCGAAATGCTTGTGTTTCTTGCTCTGATAGTGCAGCAATATCTAACAGTTTCACAACATATACCCAATACACACAAATCTAAGTAAAGGAATGGAATTAAGAATATATAAATATATGGACGAGCAATGTCAGAGTGGCTTAGACTAAGATAGAAGAGAATAGAGCACAGTATTTACATATAAGATGAGTAATGCTAGATACGTAAACATTACTAAAGTGACTAGTGTTCCATTTATTAAAGTGGCCAGTGATTTCAAGCCTCTCATGTGCTAGTGATGGCTCTTTAACAGTCTGATGGCCTTGAGATTGAAGATGCTGCCTTGGCAGGAACTAATGGGGATCCATAATAATCTCCTGGAAGAGTAGCTGCTGCCTTGGCAGGAACTAATGGGGATCCTTAATAAATACACATCTGCATGCTCGTCGTCCTCACCAGGGTCTTGACCTGCAGTTCAGGTCAAATGCTCACCTTTGATGGCCACTGGCATGCTGGAGAAGTGTGCTCTACACGGATGTATGGTGTTGTATGGGCGAGCGGTTTGCTGATGTCAGACTTCCCCATGGTGGGGTTATGGTATTGGCAGGCATAAACTTCAGACAACAAACACAATTGCATTTTATCGATGGCAATTTGAATGCACAGAGATACCGTAATGAGATCCTGAGGCCCATTGTCGTGCCATTCATCCGCCGTCATCACCTCATGTTTCAGCATGATAACAAGGATCACAAGGATATATACCCAATTCCTGGAAGCTGAAAATGTCCCAGTTCTTCCATGGTCTGTATAATCACCAGACATGTCACCCATTGAGAATGTTTGGGATGTTCTGGATTGAAGTGTACGACAGCATATTCCAGTTTACACCAATATCCATCAATTTTGTACAGCCATTGAAGAGGAGTGTGACAACATTCCAGAGGCCACAATCAGCAGCCTGATTAACTCTATGCAAAGGAGATGTGTCACGCTGCATGAGGCAAATGGTGGTCACACCAGATACTGACTGGTTTTCTGATCCACACCCCTATCTTTTTTTAAAGTATTTGTGACCAACAGATGTATATCTGTATTCTCAGTCATGTGAAATCCATAGATTAGAGCCTAATGAATTTGTTTATATTGATTGATTTCCATACATGAACTGTAACTTTTAAATTGTTGCTTGTTCTATATATATTTTTGTTTATACTGTATATATATATACACACACACACACACACACACTTTCTACTGCTAGTAGATGAAACAACTAGCTCCATCATTTTGCATAGTCACATTTAATGTGGCTCAGTGAGGCTATGAACATGCTTCATTCACAGGTAATATCTTGTGGCCCAGTAATTAGGACTGTAAAGTAAACGTTAGTGGTGTATAATAAACACAAGCACATAGTAACAAATACACACAAAACACACACAAAACACACACAAAACACACACACATCAAATTAGGCCAGCAGGCAAAAGCACTCAGTGCTGAGGCGCCCCTTCAACCTTTGGTTCGATTGTGACCGGGAGCCACATAGGACGGCGCACAGGGGAGGGTTTGGCCGGGAGAATTTTCTTGGCTCATTGCGCTCTAGCAACTCCTTGAGGCAGGATGCAGTTTATCACAGTGCCATCCGTTTTGTTATTAAAGCACCTTATACCACCCCCCATTGCGACCTGTATGCTCTAGTCGGCTGGTCCTCGCTACATATTCGTCGCCAGACCCACTGGCTCCAGGTCATCTACAAGTCCATGCTAGGTAAAGCTCCACCTTATCTCAGTTTACTGGTCACGATGGCAACACCTTCCCGTAGCACGCACTCCAGCAGGTGTATCTCACTGATCATCCCTAAAGCCAACACCTCATTTGGCCGCCTTTCCTTCCAGTTCTCTGCTGCCTGTGACTGGAACGAATTGCAAAAATAGCTGAAGTTGGAGACTTTCATCTCCCTCACCAACTTTAAACATCTGCTATCTGAGCAGCTAACCGTTCGCTGCAGCTGTACATAGGCCATCGGTAAATAGCCCACCCAATTGACCTACCTCATCCCCATACTGTTTTTATTTATTTACTTGTCTGCTCTTTTGCACAACAGTATCTCTACCTGCACATGACCATTTGATCATTTCACTCCCATGTTAATCTGCTAAATTGTAATTATTCGCCTACCTCCTCATGCCTTTTGCACACAATGCATATATACTCTTTTTTATTTTTCTACTGTGTTATTGACTTGTTTATTGTTTACTCCATGTGTAACTCTGTGTTGTTGTCTGTTCACACTGCTATGCTTTATCTTGGCGAGGTCGCAGTTGTAAATGAGAACTTGTTCTCAACTAGCCTACCTGGTTAAATAAAGGTGAAATTAAAACAATTAAAAAGGCAGGGCCAGGCGCAGGCAAGCTGACTTCGGTTGTCAGTCGAACTGTGTATCCTCTGATACATTGGTGCGGCTGACATCAGGGTTAAGCGAGCAGTGTAATAAGAAGTCGCACGACCAGACGGTTCATGTTTTGGAGGATGCACGACTCGACCTTTGCCTCTCCTGAGCCCATTGGAGAGTTGCAGCTACGAGCCAAGGTCGTAATTCGGGGAGACAATGGGGTAAAAACAATACGCATATGACCCTGAATAGGCCTGATCTCGTCTGATCTCGGTAGCTAAGCAGGGTCAGGTCTAGTACTTGGATGGTGGACCACCTGGGAATACCAGTTGCTGTGAGCTAAAAAAGATGTGTACAAAATTGTTGGGGAAGTTCAGGCATTAACTGAATGGAAGGTTTGGTATAGTTTGGTAAAAAAAAATATCAAATACAACTTCCAATGGCTGGATTTGAATATGCACTCTTTGTATTCTTTGCAGACAGATGCTTACGCCCATCCACCATCCCCATCCACAAAGCCCTAGCAAAATCGAAACCTACTTGAAGGTAACAGCGCTCACTGTTGCCCCTAGTGGCATCCCAATGTCCCCAGAAATGGATGGACGTCAAATACTGACTTGTATCATGGATGACCTGGCTGGAAGTATAGGGTGTTTGTTTAGGCAGATCAATAACCTGGGAGAGGACTCTTATAGTCATTCTTCAATAAGTCAGACGTACAGAATCATCACCTGGCCTTGTGAGTAATGGGGTATACACATACACATACACATGCACATACACACATACACACAAGCATGTGCACACACACATACACACAAGCATGTACACACACATGTACACACACAAAAAAAGATAAAGGTCGTGACATTAATGTCCTAGCTGACATCCAGTCTATATATACAGTATATCTATATAGTTCTGTATCACTGAATGACTGTCCAAACATCTCAGAGCATCTTTCTTCCCAATAACTAGTACATGTCTGCATTCCACAAACACCACATTACAGTGTGGAATGTGAAAAGTGATTGTGTTTTCAAAAAGACAGAGAACCAGCCTCCTCCGTCTTCCTCAGCCCAACGTCATTAGTCAGACTATTCCATTAAACAAACATCACATACTGAACCATTGTCCACCTCCGCGAATGTGAAGGGAAAGTAGGAACTAACACCAACATGGAAATCCAACATAATGAATATGAACATTTTCCATCTACAAGTCTCCCAGAGCCGTGTGTTAATTTGTCCCTTCACAGGTTGGGAGGAGGAGGGGGGTTGGGGTGAGGTGAGGTGAGGAGAGGAGAAGAGAGGAGAGGGGTTAGCGTGAGGAGTGGCAGTGGTGGGTTGAATACTGGCATTTAGCTTTCCCAAATAAATAAAAATATGAATATTAAAATATAAATATCCATAAATATGCAGTAAAACCACAAGTGTTGAAGCTTATTTTATATTTTTCTCTCAGACACAAACAACATGTAGATGATCCTCCTCTGACATATTGCATCATCTAAATCCATTTAAAACACCGGACCATTAGTCTACACACGCACGCACACACACACACACACACACACACACACACACACACACACACACACACACACACACACACACACACACACACACACACACACACACTAAAACACACACACATACACACTGACACTAAAACACACACACACACACACACACTAAAACACACACACACACACACACACACACTAAAACACACACACACACACACACACACTAAAACACACACACACACACACACACACACCAACAGATCATTCATCCAAACACAACAAAGGCCAATGCATTTTAGAGAGAGAAGAGAAAACGTCATCTTTCAGAGCAAGTGATTTATTGCCTGGTACAGGAGGGTCATAAATTAATTTAAATAAACGGGACATTATTTGCATAAATAAGTTCAAACACGCAGACACACACACACAGTCCTGTTATAATTAGTCCCCCCAGCACTATACCTTGGGGGGGGGGGGGTTACATGGCCAGCTGTATTGTGGATGTTTGTATAGAAAGGACAGCTTCACACTCACAGATACATCATACTTTCTAGTAGTACGCCACCGGTCCATCGTTGTTCTTATAAAAATGTGTGTGTGTGTGTGTGTGTCTGCTTGCATGCGTGCACGTGTGACGGGCCTAACCGGACACACATCACATCTTGCTCAACCGGACACACATCTCATCTGACACCTCAGTAGTCACGGTGACAGGTAGTCACGGTGACAGGTAGGCACACACACACACACACACACACACACACACACACGTTACAGGGTTAAAACAGTAACAACTTAAAGGTGCAAAGTTTAGGCATTCATTCTGAGTGGTTAAGGTTAGGGTTATGGTGAAAGCGATGTGCTAGGTATCAACTGTATTCATAGTATTCTCATGACTTGCTATAGCAGTTTGAACTGCTGCGCTGCAGCCCTGCTGCTCTGACTCTGAACCTCATTAGTTTGTGAACAGTACTGGGCGATGGGTTTTCTTTTTCTTTGTGCGCGCCAAGGAACCCATCTGTAATCTGTGTCAGTCTCTGTTTCTTTCTCTGTCTTCTCCACATAAACTCTGTAACTTAGTCTAAGCTAAGCTTTTATGTCAATCAGCCAGGCCATATGTGGTCATTTAGACAGTTCAATCCAGAACAGAGCCCAGTACAGAGCCCAGTAAAACCCAGTATAGAGACCAGAAGAGACAAGCAGAGCCCAGTACACCGGTAGAGACCAGTAGAGAGACCAGAAGAGACAAGTATAGCAGTATTTTATTTTTATTTAACTAGGCAAGTCAGTTAAGAACAAATTCTTATTTTCAATGACGGCCTGGGAACAGTGGGTTAACTGCCTGTTCAGGGGCAGAACAACAGCTCAGGGGTTTGAACTTGCAACCTTCCGGTTACTAGTCCAACGCTCTAACCACTAGGCTGCCACCCCAGTATAGAGTTCAGAAGAGACCAGCAGAGCCCAGTACACCAGTGGAGACCTGTAGAGCCCAGTATAGAGATCAGAAGAGACAAGAAGAGCCCAGTGGAGACCAGTAGAAACAAGTAGAGCCAAGTAGAGCCCAGTATAGAGATCAGAAGAGACAAGCAGAGCCCAGTGGAGACCAGTAGAGCCCAGTAGAGACCAGTAGAGACCAGTAGAGACCAGAAGAGACAAGTAGAGCCCAGTATAGAGATCAGAAGAGACAAGCAGAGTCCAGTATAGAGCCCAGTGGAGACCAGTAGAGCCCAGTGGAGACCAGTAGAGCCCAGTAGAGACCAGTAGAGACCAGTAGAGACCAGTAGAGACCAGTAGAGACAAGTAGAGCCCAGTATAGAGATCAGAAGAGACAAGCAGAGTCCAGTATAGAGCTCAGAAGAGACAAGTAGAGCCAGTATAGAGACCAGAAGAGACAAGCAGAGCCAAGTGGAGACCAGTAGAGACAAGTAGAGCCCAGGAGTGAGACCAGAAGAGTCAAGTAGAGCCCAGTATAAAGACCAGAAGAGTCAAGTAGAGCCCAGTAGAGCCCAGTAGAGACCAGTAGAGCCCAGTATAGAGACCAGTATAAAGACCAGTAGAGACCAGTAGAGCACAGTAGAGCCCAGTATAGAGACCGGTATAAAGACCAGTAGAGACCAGTAGAGCCCAGTATAGAGACCAGTATAAAGACCAGTAGAGACCAGTAGAGCACAGTAGAGCCATGGTGATATTTCCACTCCGGCTACTGCATGGCGCTATAATATTATCAAAAGCCTGTCTGCATGTTAGGAGATTATATAGTAAATAAGAACACAAATTCCATCATCAGAAACGGTGAATCATTTATTATGGAAACAAAATGTTTGTGTACATGTGTTGAATAAAGAGTAGATTAGTAGATCTGGGGAGTTGTTGAGAAAATGCTTTAAAATTATTTTAGTCAATGATCAGATCACTAAGAATTTGACACAATAGATCTAGCAATCTGTAATCTGTGTCAGTCTCTGTTTCTTTCTCTGTTTCTTTCTCTGTCTTCTCCACATGCAAGCATACATGTATCACACAGACATACAGAACCAGTCAAAAGTTTGGACACACCTCCTAATTCCAGGGTTTTTCTTTATTTTTACTATTTACTACATTGTAGAATAATAGTGAGGACATCAAAACTATGAAGACAGCTCATATAAGCAAAGAGAAACAACAGTGCATCATTACTTTAAGATATGAAGGTCAGTCAATCTGGAAAATTTCAAGAACTTTGAAAGTTTCTTCAAGTGCAGTTGTAAAAACCACCAAGCGCTATGATGAAACAGGCTCTCATGAGGACCGACACAGGAAAGGAAGACCCAGAGTTACCTCTGCTGCAGAGGATAAGTTCCTTAGAGTTACCAGCTTCAGAAATTGCAGCCCAAATAAGTAAAAGATAGATCTCAACATCCGCTGTTCAGAGGACACTGTGTGAAACAGGCCTTCATGGTTGAATTGCTACAAAGAAACCACTACTAAAGGACACTAATAATAAGAAGAGACTTGCTTGGGCCAAGAAACACGAGCAATGGACATTAGACCAGTGAAAACCTGTCCTTTGGTCTGATGAGTCCAATTCCAAGTGAAGCTGGTTGAGAGAATGCCAAGAGTGCACAAAGCTGTCATCAAGGCAAAGGTTGGCTACTTTGAAGAATCTCAAATATAAAATATATTTTGATTTGTTTAACACTTTTTTGTTTACTACATGATTCCATGTGAGTTTTTTCATGGTTTTGATGTCTTCACTATAATTCTACAATGTAGAAAATAGTAAAATAAAGAAAAACCCTGGAATGAGTAGGTGTGTCCACTTCTGACTGGTACTGTGTAGATGAGGGGGAAAGGAGAAGAGAATGAGAAGAAGGATGAGGGGAGAAAGGAGAAGAGAAGGAGAAGAAGAACCAAGATTATATTGTAGAGAACTTACAGTAGTAGCCTGTTGTGTAATTACTTCAACAGGACAACATATTGTAATATGAATGGGAATAAGATCCTGCCTTCCACTATTCCTCTTTATATTTCCTCAATGCTACAGGAGCTAGAATAAACACAGCTAGCTGTCTCATGTTATATCACGCTCCCCAACGTGTGGAAGACAAATCTCAAAACATCAGGCAATCGCAAATTAGAATGAAAATGAAGACAGTTCATTATTTTCTTTAAAAGCGCTTTTTAAGAAGAAGGAAAACGGATGAGGGGGTCGAGGAGAAGAGAAGGAGAAGAAGGATGAGGGGAAAGGAGAAGAGAAGGAGAAGAAGGATGAGGGGCAAAAGGAGAAGAGAAGGAGAAGAAGGATGAGGTGGGAAAGGAGAAGAGACGGAAGAGAAGGATGAGGAGGGAAAGGAGAAGAGAAGGAAGTGAAGGATGAGGGGGAAAGGAGAAGAGAAAGAGAAGAAGGATGAGGGGGAAAGGAGAAGAGAAGGAGAAGAAGGATGAGGAGGGAAAGGAGAAGAGAAGGAGAAGAAGGATGAGGGGGAAAAAGAAGAGAATGAAGAGAAGGATGAGGAATAAAAGGAGAAGAGAAGGAGAAGAATGATGAAGGGGGAAAGGAGAAGAGAAGGAAGAGAAGGATGAAGGGGAAAAGGAGAAGAGAAGGAAGTGATGGATGAGGGGCAAAAGGAGACGAGAAGGAAGAGAAGGATGAGGAGGGAAAGGAGAAGAGAAGGAAGAGAAGGATGATGGGGTAGAGGAGAAGAGAAGGAAGTGAAGGACGAGGGGGGAAAGGAGAAGAGAAGGAAGAGAAGGATGAGGGGGTCGAGGAGAAGAGAAGAGAAGGAAGAGAAGGATGAGGGGGAAAAGGAGAAGAGAAGGAAGAGAGTAAAAAGTGCGATAATACCTAGAGCATACATACACACACAATCACACACACACACACACACACACACACACACACACACACACACACACACACACACACACACACACACACATACACACACACACACACACACACACACACACACACACACACACACACACACACACACACACAAACACACACACACGGACACACACACACATAGGCACACACACACACACACACATGCACACGCACACACACACACATGCACACGCACACACAAACACATGCGTTCACACCCACGCACTCTCACACATGCACACAAACGCGCGTACTATACACACACACTCAAACAGACACGCACACACACATGCACATATATACCTGTAGAAGATCAATCCTATTGTCAGCTCCCTGTCCCAGTGGACCCACATACAAATACACAGCTTTTATCTCATTAAAGCCTTACAATGTTTACACAGAGATTTAATAAGAATCCCATCCTGTGGTTTATTCCCTCATGTTTTATCATTTTACCGCTCTTTTGACCATCTTTTCTACTCTCCCTTCCCCCTTTCTCTGTCTCTGAACTCAATGCAGGGATCCTCTTTGTTCCCATCAATATCTCCCTCTCTCCATCTCTCCCTATCCCTCTCTCCATCTCACCCTATCCCTCTCTCCATCTCACCCTATCCCTCTCTCCATCTCACCCTATCCCTCTCTCCATCTCACCATATCCCTCTCTCCATCTCACCCTATCCCTCTTTTCATCTCACCATATCCCTCTCTCTATCTCACCCTACCCCCCTCACTCCATCTCACCCTATCCCCCTCACTCCATCTCACCCTATCCCTCACTCCATCTTACCCTATCCCTCACTCCATCTCACCCTATCCCTCACTCCATCTCACCCTATCCCTCACTCCATCTCACCCTATCCCTCACTCCATCTCACCCTATCCCTCACTCCATCTCACCATATCCCTCTCTCCATCTCACCCTATCCCTCCCTCCATCTCACCCTATCCCTCTCTCCATTTCACCCTATCCCTCTCTCCCCCTCTCCCTCTCATCATATCCTTCTCTCTATCTCACCCTATCCCTATCTCCCTCTCTCCATCTCACCCTCTCACCCTATCCCTCTCCCTGTCTCACCCTATCCCTCTCTCCATCTTGTCCTTTCTCCAATTCTCCCCCTCTACCTCTCTCCCCATTTGTACATATCTTCAATATGTCCAATCGCTCCTTGCTGTTCCCTCTCCTCCTCATGTCTTCACCCCTTCTTTTCATTATCTACGTCTCTCATCTAATTTCTTTCAATATCTTCATTTAATATCTCTCCATCCCTCTATCTTCCTTCAATATCTCACCATCTCTCAATTCCTTGGCTCTGGAGTGGTGGAATGGTTCCCAAGGTTCTAATGAAGCAAAAAGGCCCAAGGGGGCCTGGTATATAGCCAATATACCAGAGCTAAGGGCTGTTCTTAGGCAAGACACAACGCAGAGTGTTAGGATACAGCCCTTTGCCGTGGCATTGGCCATATATCACAAACCCTCGATGTACCTTATTGCTATTATAAACTGGCTACCAGTGTAACTGGGGCAGTAAAAATAAATATTTTATCACACCCATTGTATACTTTCAGATATAATACGGCGTTCAGCCAATCAGCATTCAGGGCTCGAACCACCCAGTTTATAATTACTCTGAAGCTCTTAATAAAACACACACACGCGCATGAACGGACACACATGGACGGACACACACACACGCATGGAAGGACAAACACACACAAACGCATGGACGGACACACACACGCGCATGGGACGGACACACACACATACATGGACGGAAACACACGCGCATGGACGGACACACACACACGCGAGGACGGAAGCACACACACACACATATGGACGGAAGCACACACACACACACATGGACGGACACACACACACACGCATGGATGGATACACACACACGCATGGAGGACGCACACACTCATGGACGGAAGCACACACACACACAAACGGACGAACGCACACACACACATATGGACGGAAGCACACACACACACACACATGGGCGGGGACACACACACACACGCATGGATGGACGTACACACACAAAAGGATAGATGGACACACACACACAAACGGACGAACGCACACACACACACGCATGGACGCACGTACACACACTCATGGACGGAAGCACAAACGGACGGACGCACACACACACACGCATGGACGTACACACACATGTGGTCATCTATGAAGGTCTTTATTGCAGTTCATTAGCGGATCAATTATCAATCACATTGTCATGTACTGTCATGTTGTCTTGTCTCTGTCCTTTCCCTTCACCCTGTCTCCCTCTGCTGGTCGTTGTTAGGTTACCTTTTCTCCCCCAATTTCCACCAGCTGTGCCTTGTCTCCTCCTAACCACCTCGTCACCCCGTTTCCCACCTGTTCCCTTTTTCCCTCTGATTAGGTCCCTATATCTCTCTCTGTTTTTGTTCCTGTCCTTGTCGGATTCTTGTTTGTTTGTGTCATTCATGCCTGAACCAGACTGTCGTCATGTTTGCTGTAACCTTGTCCTGTCCTGTCGGAATCTGCCGGTCCATCTGAGCCTACCTATGTTTGGTAATTAAAGAAGCTCTGTTTAAGTTGATTCGCTTTTGGGTCCTCATTCACGCACCGTAACAGAAGAATCCGACCAAGAATGGACCCAGCGACTTCGGATCCTCTCCACTCAGCCGTCGAGATCCAGGGAGCGATGCTAGGCAGACACAAGCAGGAATTGTCTGCTGCTCGACATGCCGTTGAGACCCTGGCCACCCAAGTCTCCAACCTCACAGAACAGGTTCACCATCTCCGCCTCGATCCACCGGCCACTTCCAGGGCTTTCGAATCTCCGGAGCCCAGAATCAATAACCCGCCGTGTTACTCTGGGGAGCCCACTGAATGCCGCTCGTTCCTCACCCAGTGTGATATTGTGTTTTCTCTCCAGCCCAACACTTACTCCAGGAGCACTGCTCGTGTCGCCTACGTCATATCTCTCCTTATTGGACGGGCTCGTGAGTGGGGCACGGCAATCTGGGAGGCAAGGGCTGAGTGTACTAACCAGTATCAAGACTTTAAGGAGGAGATGATACGGGTTTTTGATCGATCTGTTTTTGGGGAGGAGGCTTCCAGGGTCCTGTCTTCCCTATGTCAAGGCAATCGATCCATAACAGACTACTCTATTGAGTTTCGCACTCTTGCTGTCTCCAGTGGCTGGAACGAGCCGGCCTTGCTCGCTCGTCTTCTGGAGGGTTTCCGCGCAGAGGTAAAGGATGAGATTCTCTCCCGGGAGGTTCCTTCCAGCGTGGATTCCTTGATTGAACTCGCTATTCGCATTGAGCGACGGGTTGATCTTCGTCACCGAGCTCGTGGAAAGGAGCTCGCGCTCTCCGTCGCCTCCCTCTCCGCATCACTACCATCTTCCTCTGCCGGCTCGGGTGCTGAGCCCATGCAGCTGGGAGGTATCCGCATCTCGACTGAGGAGAGGGAACGGAGAATCACCAACCGCCTCTGTCTCTATTGCGGTTCCGCTGGTCATTTTGTCACTTCATGTCCAGTAAAAGGCCAGAGCTCGTCAGTAAGCGGAGGGCTACTGGTGAGCGCTACTACTCCTGTCTCTCCTTCAAGATCCTGCACTACCTTGTCGGTCCATCTACGCTGGACCGGTTCGTCAGCTTCCTGCAGTGCCTTAATAGACTCTGGGGCGGAGGGCTGTTTTATGGACGAGACCTGGGCTCGGGAACATGACATTCCTCTCAGACAGTTAAAGGAGCCCACGGCCTTGTTCGCCCTGGATGGTAGTCCTCTCCCCAGGATTCAGCGTGAGACGCTACCTTTAACCCTCACTGTTTCTGGTAATCATAGTGAAACCATTTCTTTTTTGATTTTTCGTTCACCTTTTACACCTGTTGTTTTGGGCCATCCCTGGCTAGTTTGTCATAATCCTTCCATTAATTGGTCTAGTAATTCTATCCTCTCCTGGAACGTCTCTTGTCATGTGAAATGTTTAATGTCTGCTATCCCTCCTGTTTCCTCTGTCTCTTCTTCACAGGAGGAGCCTGGTGATTTGACAGGGGTGCCGGAGGAATATCACGATCTGCGCACGGTGTTCAGTCGGTCCAGGGCCACCTCTCTTCCTCCACACCGGTCGTATGATTGTAGTATTGATCTCCTTCCGGGAACCACCCCCCCCCGGGGTAGACTATACTCTCTGTCGGCTCCCGAACGTAAGGCTCTCGAAGATTATTTGTCTGTAGCTCTTGACGCCGGTACCATAGTCCCCTCCTCCTCTCCCGCCGGAGCGGGGGTTTTTTTTGTCAAGAAGAAGGACGGGTCTCTGCGCCCCTGCATAGATTATCGAGGGCTGAATGACATAACAGTGAAGAATCGTTATCCGCTTCCTCTTATGTCTTCAGCCTTCGAGATCCTGCAGGGAGCCAGGTTTTTCACTAAGTTGGACCTTCGTAACGCTTACCATCTCGTGCGCATCAGGGAGGGGGACGAGTGGAAGACGGCGTTTAACACTCCGTTAGGGCACTTTGAATACCGGGTTCTTCCTTTCGGCCTCGCTAACGCTCCAGCTGTCTTTCAGGCATTAGTCAATGATGTCCTGAGAGACATGCTGAACATCTTTGTTTTCGTTTACCTTGACGATATCCTGATTTTTTCACCGTCACTCCAGATTCATGTTCAGCACGTTCGACGTGTCCTCCAGCGCCTTTTAGAGAATTGTCTTTTTGTGAAGGCTGAGAAGTGCACTTTTCATGCCTCCTCCGTCACATTTCTCGGTTCAGTTATTTCCGCTGAAGGCATTAAGATGGATCCCGCTAAGGTCCAAGCTGTCATTGATTGGCCCGTCCCTAAGTCACGCGTCGAGCTGCAGCGCTTTCTCGGCTTCGCGAACTTCTATCGTCGTTTCATCCGTAATTTCGGTCAGGTGGCAGCTCCTCTCACAGCCCTTACTTCTGTCAAGACGTGCTTTAAGTGGTCCGTTTCCGCCCAGGGAGCTTTTGATCTCCTCAAGAATCGTTTTACATCCGCTCCTATCCTTGTTACACCTGACGTCTCTAGACAGTTCGTTGTCGAGGTTGACGCGTCAGAGGTGGGAGTGGGAGCCATCCTTTCTCAGCGCTCCCTCTCTGACGACAAGGTCCACCCATGCGCGTATTTTTCTCATCGCCTGTCGCCGTCGGAACGTAACTATGATGTGGGTAACCGCGAACTGCTCGCCATCCGGTTAGCCCTAGGCGAATGGCGACAGTGGTTGGAGGGGGCGACCGTTCCTTTTGTCGTTTGGACTGACCATAGGAACCTTGAGTACATCCGTTCTGCCAAACGACTTAATGCGCGTCAGGCGCGTTGGGCGCTGTTTTTCGCTCGTTTCGAGTTCGTGATTTCTTATCGTCCGGGCTCTAAGAACACCAAGCCTGATGCTTTGTCTCGTCTCTTCAGTTCTTCAGTAGCCTCCACTGACCCCGAGGGGATTCTCCCTGAGGGGCGTGTTGTCGGGTTGACTGTCTGGGGAATTGAGAGGCAGGTAAAGCAAGCACTCACTCAGACTCCGTCGCCGCGCGCTTGTCCTAGGAACCTTCTTTTCGTTCCCGTTCCTACTCGTCTGGCCGTTCTTCAGTGGGCTCACTCTGCCAAGTTAGCCGGCCACCCTGGCGTTCGGGGTACGCTTGCTTCCATTCGCCAGCGTTTCTGGTGGCCCACCCGGGAGCATGACACGCGTCGTTTCGTGGCTGCTTGTTCGGTCTGCGCGCAGACTAAGTCCGGTAACTCTCCTCCTGCCGGCCGTCTCAGGCCGCTTCCTATTCCCTCTCGACCGTGGTCTCACATCGCCTTAGATTTTGTCACCGGACTGCCTTCGTCAGCGGGGAAGACTGTTATTCTTACGGTTGTCGATAGGTTCTCTAAGGCGGCTCATTTCATTCCCCTTGCTAAGCTTCCTTCTGCTAAAGAGACGGCACAAATCATCATCGAGAATGTTTTCAGAATTCATGGCCTTCCGTCAGACGTCGTTTCGGACAGAGGTCCGCAATTCACGTCTCAATTTTGGAGGGAGTTTTGCCGTTTGATTGGGGCTTCCGTCAGTCTCTCTTCCGGCTTTCACCCCCAGTCTAACGGTCAAGCAGAACGGGCCAATCAGACTATTGGTCGCATCTTACGCAGTCTTTCTTTTCGCAACCCTGCGTCTTGGTCAGAACAGCTCCCCTGGGCAGAATACGCCCACAACTCGCTTCCTTCGTCTGCGACCGGGCTATCTCCTTTTCAGAGTAGCCTCGGGTACCAGCCTCCGTTGTTCTCATCTCAGTTCGCCGAGTCCAGCGTCCCCTCCGCTCAGGCTTTTGTCCAACGTTGCGAGCGCACCTGGAAGAGGGTCAGGTCTGCACTTTGCCGTTATAGGGCGCAGACTGTGAGAGCTGCTAATAAGCGTAGAACTAAGAGCCCTAGATATTGTCGCGGTCAGAGAGTTTGGCTCTCCACTCAGAACCTTCCCCTTAAGACGGCTTCTCGCAAGTTGACCCCGCGGTTCATTGGTCCATTCCGTATCTCTCAGGTCATTAATCCTGTCGCAGTGCGACTTCTTCTTCCGCGATATCTTCGTCGCGTCCACCCGGTCTTCCATGTCTCCTGTGTTAAGCCCGTTCTTCGCGCCCCCGCTCGTCTTCCCCCCCCCCCCCCCCATCCTTGTCGAGGGCGCACCTATCTACAGGGTCCGTAAAATCTTGGACATGCGTCCTCGGGGCCGTGGTCATCAGTACCTAGTTGACTGGGAGGGGTACGGTCCTGAGGAGAGGAGTTGGGTTCCCTCTCGGGACGTGCTGGACCGTGCGCTGATTGATGATTTCCTCCGTTGCCGCCAGGTTTCCTCCTCGAGTGCGCCAGGAGGCGCTCGGTGAGTGGGGGGGTACTGTCATGTACTGTCATGTTGTCTTGTCTCTGTCCTTTCCCTTCACCCTGTCTCCCTCTGCTGGTCGTTGTTAGGTTACCTTTTCTCCCCCAATTTCCACCAGCTGTGCCTTGTCTCCTCCTAACCACCTCGTCACCCCGTTTCCCACCTGTTCCCTTTTTCCCTCTGATTAGGTCCCTATATCTCTCTCTGTTTTTGTTCCTGTCCTTGTCGGATTCTTGTTTGTTTGTGTCATTCATGCCTGAACCAGACTGTCGTCATGTTTGCTGTAACCTTGTCCTGTCCTGTCGGAATCTGCCGGTCCATCTGAGCCTACCTATGTTTGGTAATTAAAGAAGCTCTGTTTAAGTTGATTCGCTTTTGGGTCCTCATTCACGCACCGTAACACACATGCTGGTCCCTGGGGTCCCGTTCCCATAGTGATTATCACTGGGGGGATAGAACAGTCATGTAGACCCACACTCACACACACACACACACGCGGTCAGAGAAAGATAGAAAGAGAGAGAAATTCATGCCCAGTTCACTACAGTCCTCTGTCACTACATTCATATTTCAGATGGTTTCTAATAGACTGATTTGCATTAGTGAGAGATAATCTGGATGACTTTGAAGTTTCACTCTGTCCTCTGGCACCAGAGAGGGGAGGCAAACACACACACACACACACACACAGAAGACCACAAACATGCGCGCTCACACACACACGCATACACACACTAATCCTGTCCCTGCTCAGCATGCAGAATAAAGGCTTTCTGCACCTGCATTCCCTTACTCCCTAACCTAGCTCCTGCGACCTGCCATAGGACTGAAGTCCAGAGGCGCACACACACACACACACACACACACACACACACACACACACACACACACACGCACACACACACACACACACACACACACACACACACACACACACACAGAGAGAAAGAGAAAACATACACACATACATAGCACAAACCTATAAATCCCCCTCTTGCTACTCTACACTCCTCACCACCTCTCTATCCTATCTCACAACTGGTAGATGAAAACAGTCCATCTCACTTCCCATAGATAGACCATCTGGAACTGAGTCTCAAATGGTACCCTATTCCCTACATAGTGCACTACTTTTAACCTGAACCCTATGGGTCAGAAGTAGTGCACTATAGGCTATGGGGGAAATGATGCCATTTGGGACTAGGCCCTGCAGTGTGATTAATCCACTGGTCTCTATGCAGCTTATGGAGCGTCGGAGTCCATCTTAAATAAGAGATGACGACGTTGATCAAGGCTCTGAGAGAGGGAGAGAGTCTGCTGTACCAACACAGCTGCTTAATTACAGGCTTATTGTCCCAGACACACACAGCAATGATACGTCCTCACACAACCCCAGGCCCAAAACCAACACAGCAGAACAGAGTTAATGATCAAGCAAAAGAATAACTTCAAGGGCAACATCAGAATGTGGTGGGGAGCTTGAATAGTCCCAGAGCTGCACCAATTAAATGCAGTGTAGAAAATATCAGAGTTACGCACCAAATATCAACTGATTTAATTTTTAGGATAATTGTTAGATGTGAAGAAGAGTCCTAGCTGAGATGATTGCAGTTCAGACTACTGCAAGGTACCTGTCTTTTCCTATAGTAAGAGAACCCACAGTACACACACACACTCTCTGCCGCTCTCCTTGCACACACAATAGGGTGATGGACAGACATTATGCTGATTAAACCTGATGGGAACAGCCAGGTCACCCATGATACAAGTCAGTATTTGACCATGTCTGAGGACATTGGGAGATGATGAAGAAACCAGCCACTAGGGTCAACAGTAGGTTTTGGTTTTACTAGGGCGTTGTGGACAGTGATGGCGGATGGGCGTAAGCATCTGCAACTGGGGCCAAGCTTCCTGCGATTCAGGACATATACAGTATACTAGGCAGTGTCAGAGGAAAGACCAAAATATTGTCAAAGACTCCAGTCTCCAGTCATAGACTGTCCTCTCTGTTATCGCATGGTAAGCGGTAAATGAGCGCCAAGTCTAGGTCCAAAACGCTCCTTAACTTCACTAGGGTAGGGGGCACTATTTTCACTTCCGGATGAAAAGCGTGCCCAAAGTAAACTGCCTGCTACTCAGGCCCAGAAGCTAGGATATGCATATAATTGATAGATTTGGATAGAAACACTCTAGTTTCCAAAACTGTTAACATAATGTCTGTGACTAAAACAGAACTTATTTGGCAGGCGAGAACCTGAGAAAAATCCATCCAGGAAGTGGGATTTCTTTATGTTTGTAGTTTTCTATTGAATGCCATTACAGTATCCATTGACTTAGGACTCAAAATGCACTTCCTATGGCTTCCCCTAGATGTCAACAGTTTTTAGAAATTGTTTCAGGCTTGTATTCTGAAAAATGAGAGAGTAAGACCACTCTGAATGAGTGGACCCTACAGTGTCCCAGAGATTTTTTCTTTTTTTATATTGACAATGTTTTTGTCCGGTTGAAATATTATCAATTATTTAGGCTAAAAACAACCTGAGGACTGATTATAAACATTGTTTGAAATGTTTCTACGAACTTTACGGATACTATTTGGATTTTTCGTCTGCCTGTTGTGACTACATTTGAGCCTGCGGATTACTGAACACAATGCGCGAACAAAACTGAGGTTTTTGGATATAAAGAGGGACCCAATATTTATTGAGTAAATGGGAGTCTTGTGAGTGCAACCATATGAAGATCATCATCAAAGGTAAGTGATTTAATTTTAGATTAATTCTATGTCTGACATGTGTAACTCCTCTACTTGCCTGGTAACTGTTTGTAATGATTTGTCTGCTGGGCGCTGTTCTCAGATAGTCGCATGGTTTGCTTTCGCCGTAAAGCCTTTTTGAAATCTGACACCGTGGTTGGATTAACAAGAAGTTACTCTTTAAACCGATGTATAAAAACTTGTATGTTTTATGAATTTTTATAATGAGAATTTCTGTTTTGGAATTTGGCGCTTTGCAATTTCACTGGATGTTGGCCAGGTGGGACGCTAGCGGATAGAAAACACTCTAAAGTTTCTAAAACTGTTAAAATAATGTCTCTGAGTATAACAGAACTGATATGGCAGGCGAAACCCCGAGGACAAACTCCGAGGACACATTTTTTTTTTTCGGCCTACCACTATTTTCAATGGCTGTCACTTTTATGATAAGGCGAAGTCCTCCCAGATTGCAATTCCTCGGGCTTCCACTAGATGTCAACAGTCTTTAGAGTTTCAGGCTGGTTTTTGGAAAATTTGGAAAATGTAGCTTTTTAGATGGCTCCCATTTTGTCTGTAGTGTTTCCAAGCGCGTTCTTTGGTATTTTTCTATGGTAAAGACAATAACGACTCTCCAAATTAAATGTTATCATTTATTTACGTATTTGGGTAGCTAAGGTTTGATTTATAAATGTTGTTTAACTTGTTTGGAAAAGTTTATTAGTAACGTTTGGGATTCAAATTGTATGCATTTTGATTAATGGAGAGAAACTGGGTGGATTGTTGACTGAAATGCGCCAGCTAAACTGAGTTTTTGTGGATATAAAGAAGGACATTATCGAACAAAATGACCATTTGTGATGTAACTGGGACCTTTTGGAGTGCCAACAGAAGAAGATCATCAAAGGATTTATTATATCGCTATTTCTGACTTTCGTGTTGCACCTGCCTGGTTGAAATACGTTTTTCATGGTTTATATGCGGGGCGCTGTCCTCAGATAATCGCATGGTGTGGTTTTGCCGTAAAGCCTTTTTGAAATCTGACATAGCGGCTGGATTAAATAGACGTTAAGCATTATTTTGATGTATTACACTTGTGATTTCATGAAAGATAAATATTTATAATTCTGTAGTTTGAATTTCGCGCTCTGCAATTTCACCAGATGTTGGCGAGGTGGGATGCTACCGTCCCACCCGCCCAAAAGAAGTTAACAGCTTCTTCCCCCAAGCCATAAGACTGCTGAACAATTAATTGAACCTTTTTGGGATAGGGGGCAGCATTTTCACTTTTTGATGAATAGCGTGCCCAGAGTGAACTGCCTCCTACTCTGTCCCAGATGCTAGTACATGCATAGTATTATTAGTATTGGATAGAAAACACTCTGAAGTTTCTAAAACTGTTTGAATGATGTCTGTGAGTATAACAGAACTCATAAGGCAGGTGAAAACCTCAGTAAAATCCAACCAGGAAGTGGGACATCTGAGGTTTGTAGTTTTTCAAATCTTGGCCTACACATTGAGATATGGATGAGGTTGCACTTCCTAGGGCTTCAACTAGATGTCAACCGTCTTTAGAAACTGGTTTGAGGATTCTACTATAAAGGAGGGGATCATAAGAGCTCTTTGAGTCAGTGATCTGGCAGAGAGCCTTGGTCTCATGACGCGCGCTCCTGACAGAGTTACCTCTCGTTCCAGTGCCTTTATGAAGACAAAGGATTGGAACATTATTGATGTTTTATGTTAAAAACATCCTAACGATTGATTCTATATATCGTTTGAAATGTTTCTAAAGGACTGTAATGGGACTTTTCGAGTTCTTGTCTAGACTAAATGCTCGCGCCTCATGAAGATGGATTACTGGGCTGAACACGCTAACAACAAGTGGCTATTTGGACATAAATGATGGAACTTTATGGAACAAATCAGTCATTTATTGTCAACCTGGGATTCCTGGGAGTGCCTTCTGATGAAGATCATCAGAGGTAAGTGAATATTTATAGTGTTGTTTCTAACTTTGTTGATTCCAAAATGGCGGATAATCCTCTGGCTGTTTCTGAGCACCGTTCTCAGATTATGCTTTTTCCGTAAAGTTTTTTTGAAATCTGACACAGCGGTTGCATAGAGGATACATTTATCTTTAATTCTGTGAATAACACTTGCATCTTTTATCAATGTTTATTGTGAGTATTTCTGCAAAATCAACGGATGTTTTGGAATCAAAACATTACTGCAAGTAACGCGCCAATGTAAAATGAGATTTTTGGATATAAATATTAGAGGTCGATCGGAATGGTGGATTAATTAGGGCCAATTTCAAGTTTTCATAACAATCGGAAATCGGTATTTTTGGGAGCCGATTTGCCAATTTTTTATTTTTTTTTAGACCTTTATTTAACTAGGCAAGTCAGTTAAGAACACATTCTTATTTTCAATGACGGCCTAGGAACGGTGGTTTAACTGCCTCGTTCAGGGGCAGAACGACCGATTTTCAACTTGTCAGCTCGGCGGATCCAATCCTGCAACCTTAGAGTTAACTACACTGCTTTTTGTGACTCCTATCTGGGAAAATGGCTGTGTGTTTTTTCGACTTGGCTATGACCTAACATAATCATATGTTGTGCTTTAGCTGTAAAGCATTTTTGAAATCGGACATGATGGGTAGATTAACAAGATGTTTATCTTTCATTTGCTGTATTGGACTTGTTAATGTGTGAAAAAAATATATATTTGAATTTCGCGCGATGCCTTTTCCTCGGAATGTTGTCGAGGTTTTCAGTTAGCGGAACCCCTGCGCTAGAAAGGTTAAAGTCCACCCAGACTATTTACATTGACCCCCCCCCCGCCCTTTCTTTTACACTGTTTCTCTGTGTAGCCCTGTTATAATGGTTGCAAATGAGAACGTGTTCTCAGTCAACTTACCTTGTAAAATAACAAATAAATAAATCAAATAAATAAGGTGTGTAGCTTCCACCTCAGACAGTCAAGTACTGTAATATATTTTTCTGGCAGGTTTGTTTTTTGAATGTTTTTTTAGCTCCACCTTATTTAGCTAGGCTGAAGTTGATATAGTGCCCAGCTCAGTGCCCAGATAGATTGCACTCACGACGATCCATATACAACCGAGTCCTAGCCCTATATGCAACAGATGGAGCTGACGAAGAGTGAGATCAGTGAACACCATAACTCACTGTATGAACCTGAGAGCTCAGAATCACAATCATCACAGTGCGAGCCAAGAGATATTATTGAAGAGTGTGTGCAAGATCCAAAATATATAGTCTTTGATAGCAAGCTGAAGGAGTTGTTCAATGTCTGCCATGAGCCAGGATGTCATCAGTTCATCCCTGAAAATAAATGGCTTTGCCATCACCATGGAGACAGAGTGTGCTGTGGGCCACAGGAGGAAGTGGGAGTCCCAGACCAGAGTGGGAAAGTTGTTTGCAGGCAATCTGTTGGTGCCATCAGCGGTCCTCCTTACTGGCGGCTCCCACTCCAATCTCGACCACTTTTGTGGAAACATGTCACCTCCTCAGCCTGGTGTCCATGTCGCTGTGACAGTTCACAAACCAACAGCACATCTATCCACATGTGGACCCGGCACACGGAGCCCATTCTGGTTACAATTGGTGACAGTCCATTGATCGTATCTGGAGACACACGGCGTGATTCCTCAGGCCGTTGTGCCTCCTTTGGCACTTACATCATCCTGGTCACTGTTTCCCACCTGATCCTCCCTCAGGAGACAGTGCATGTGATCGAAGTGAAGAACAGCTACTGGTTTGAGACGGAGGGATTAAAACCTGTTGGGGCTAGGGGGCACAAGGAGTTCGCTAAAGGGAACACCCCCTCCCATTCAGCTGAAAAAAATATTCTTTAGAAATATTAAACTTTCACACATTAACAAGTCCAATACAGCAAATGAAAGATAAACATCTTGTTAATCTAACCATCGTGTCCAATTTTTAAAATGTTTTACAGCGAAAACACAACATATATTTATGTTAGAGTGACCACCAAATTCAAAAACACACACAGCGATTTTTCACAGTCACAAAAGCATAAATATCGATAAAATGAATCACTAACCTTTGATTATCTCCATCAGATGACACTCATAGGACATCATGTTATACATGTATTGTGTGTTTTGTTCGATAATGTGCATATATATATATATAAAAATCTCAGTTTACATTGGCACGTTACGTGCAGTAATGTTTTGATTCCAAAACATCCGGTGATTTTGCAGAAATACTCACAATAAACATTGATAAAAGATGCAAGTGTTATTCACAGAATTAAAGATAAACGTATCCTCTATGCAACCGCTGTGTCAGATTTAAAAAAAACTTTACGGAAAAAGAATAATCTGAGAACGGCGCTCAGAACCCAAAGAAATAGTCACCATTTTGGCATCAACAGAAGCTACAAAAAACACTATAAATATTCACTTACCTATGAATATCTTCATCAGAAGGCAGTGCAAGGAGTCCTAGTTCCACAATAAATCGTTGTTTTGTTCCATAATGTCCATTACTAGTGTCCAAAAGCTGACGCTGGTCCAGGCGAACTCGGACGAAAACTTCAAAAATATATATTCCAGGTCGAATTAACTGGTCAAACTAATTAGAGAATCAATCTTCAGGATGTTATTTTCATATATATCCAATAACGTTCCAACCGGAACATACGTTTTCATCTGCAGCCAAATGGAACGATGGCGATATCAACAGACAAATGCGCAACAGGGAAACTGCATTCTGCCAGGACAGTGACTCATGCCCCTCCCATTCAGTCAAAGTTCACACCAGAGGCTCCATTCCACGTTCTACTGAATGAGGGCATCTAGTGGAAGGCGTAGGAAGTGCTAACAGATGCATATCTTGTTGGTAAGTGAAGAGGCGATGACTTAAAATTAGAACCGCATTCAGAATTTCACTTCCTGTTTGGAAGATTGCCTGCCCTATGAGTTCTGTTATACTCACAGACATAATTCAAACCGTTTTAGAAACTTCAGAGTGTTTTCTATCCAATAGTAATAATAATATGCATATATTAGCAATCTAGGACAGAGTAGGATGCAGTTCACTATGGGCACGCAATTCATCCAAAGTGAAAATACTTCCCCCTATCCCCAACAAGTTAAAGAGATGCCTGCAACACATTGAGGTAAACTATATTCTAATCTATATTTTGTAGCTAGCCTAAGGGTTGTAAGTGTATATTTGGTGGATGTAGGAAGAGGACGTAGGTACCTTTAGGAGAATAATAATCAAATTATTATTACTAACAGGCCCATGGGATGCAGTATTGAAACCCTGGCCACTGACAGGTATCAAATTATTATTACTAACAGGCCCATGGATGCAGTATTGAAACCCTGGCCATTGACAGGTATCCGATCAATATTACCAACAGGCCCAAAGAATGCAGTATTGAAACCCTGGCCACTGACAGGTATCAAATTATTATTACTAACAGGCCCATGGATGCAGTGTTGAAACCCTGGCCACTGACAGGTATCAAATTATTATTACTAACAGGCCCATGGATGCAGTATTGAAACCCTGGCCACTGACAGGTATCAAATCATTATTACTAACAGGCCCAAAGAATGCAGTATTGAAACTCTCACCACTGACAGGCATCCAAGTGTGAGGCAGCACTTGTGGTATTGTGCCGCCACTGCTGGTGGGAGTGTCCAGGTGCTAACCGCAGATCACCACATCACCAATGAACACCAGTGGGTCACTGGAGACACACTCGGCTGCTGTGAGCACCCCCCCCCAAAAAAAATTGTAAATTAAAAAGCATTTTTTAAATTTGTGCATTCCTATGTGAATAACTACAACCAATTGATTTAATAAAATCAGTATAATTGTAGAACAGCATAATTGTAGTAGCCTACTTATTAAAAGCAAGGGAGTGACAGCAGGCTACAACAAAGGAGGGAGAGACAGCAGGCTACAACAAAGGAGGGAGAGACAGCAGGCTACAACAAAGGAGGGAGAGACAGCAGGCTACAACAAAGGAGGGAGAGACAGCAGGCTACAACAAAGGAGGGAGAGACAGCAGGCTACAACAAAGTAGGGAGAGACAGAAGGCTACAACAAAGGAGGGAGAGACAGCAGGCTACAACAAAGGAGGGAGAGACAGCAGGCTACAACGAAGTAGGGAGAGACAGAAGGCTACATCAAAGGAGGGAGAGACAGCAGGCTACAACAAAGGAGGGAGAGAGAAGGCTACAACAAAGGAGGGAGAGACAACAGGCTACAACAAAGGAGGGAGAGACAGCAGGCTACAACAAAGGAGGGAGAGACAACAGGCTACAACAAAGGAGGGAGAGACAGCAGGCTACAACAAAGGAGGGAGAGAGCAGGCTACAACAAAGTAGGGAGAGACAGAAGGCTACAACAAAGGAGGGAGAGACAGCAGGCTACAACAAAGGAGGGAGAGACAGAAGGCTACAACAAAGCAGGGAGAGACAGAAGGCTACAACAAAGGAGGGAGAGACAGAAGGCTACAACAAAGGAGGGAGAGACAGCAGGCTACAACAAAGGAGGGAGAGACAGCAGGCTACAACGAAGTAGGGAGAGACAGAAGGCTACATCAAAGGAGGGAGAGACAGCAGGCTACAACAAAGGAGGGAGAGACAGAAGGCTACAACAAAGGAGGGCGGGACAGCAGGCTACAACAAAGGAGGGAGAGACAGCAGGCTACAACAAAGGAGGGAGAGACAGCAGGCTACAACAAAGGAGGGAGAGACAGAAGGCTACAACAAAGGAGGGAGAGACAGCAGGCTACAACAAAGGAGGGAGCGCTCAGTTTCAAACAAGAGTTATCCAAGGCTGCCAGGGCATTTGTGGTGAAAGCCATCAAGGAGCAGAAGACATGGTGTTTCCGGTGTGAGCTCCTACACGGCATCGTTGACTGCTGTGCCAATGGTAAGTCTACTAGATTATGTCAGATGTAAACATATATAGAGAGATTACCTACAATGATTGGTGTAACTTCTGAGTGCTCAAAGAGAGAAAGTGGTGGTCACTTTGGGAGAGCGGGCTGGTGTTCTGAAAATGGAGAAGGAGCAGACAATTCAACAGCGAATTGAAAGATACGCCCATCCATAAAGAGAATCGGAGTGGAACAGATTTTGTTTCCATTTCAACGGACGGACCTGCTACCTTGTCCCAGACGTGCTGTTTCGAATCTCACTCTCCCTCTCTCCTGGACCTCCAGTCTCGACCTATGAATGCTCAGCTATGATGTAAAAAGGGCTTTTTGCTGTGCTGCATGCTGTGTATTCACTAACTTTCTGAGTGATGTGACATATTTGTGGTATTCTTCAAGAATCAATGGTTAGATATCATTCATTAATAAGCACAAAAATGGATGTAGCCACTTTTGATTGCCCCTTTATGGTATGCTTCTGTTGTTTGTCTGTTAATCTTGAGCATGAGGCAAAGACTTGCAATCACAAGCCTGTGATCTGTTTCCACTACCATGTACCCAGTTCACTTTGGATAAAGGCTTCTGCTAAATGGCATATATTACTGAAGTCTCCTTTGACTCTGTCAACTAGCTGCCCAGTGTAGTTGCCATTCCTTTCCAATAGATGCCAGCCATAGCTAGATGAAATCACTACTCTGGCAACAGGAACATGGGTTAGTGGGCGTTGGAAGTAGTTTTATCTTCAATGCAAGTTTATCTGGTTACGCTTGAACCTGTTGTTATAGTGTAAAAGATAAATAACACTATTTTTACTTAAGGTGCAGGTATTAGGCCTATGTCTTGAAAACAGTTACAGCAGTCTAGATTTACTAAATGAACTGGTTTTATTCAAAACTAAAATCCTGTGTAAATGGCACTTGCTTCTGGGTATGCTGCCTTATGGAAGAAACGACACACACAGGGATGAAACGCCATACACCTCGTCCAATTCTCCCTTGTGCCCATAAATGACAGCCTGCAAACAAAATCACTAGAAAAGTTAGTCTGATACCGAAACTAAATCACACTTCATTTATAATGAGTACGCCCCATCATTGGTTAGAATGAGATTTCATGAACCAAATCAAACTGTATTTGACCTTACTGTGAAATGCTCACTTATAAGCAATTAACCAACAGTGCAGTTCAAGAAAATATTTAATAAAAATTAACACAATAAAATAACAATAACAAGGCTATTTACAGGGGGTACCGGTACTGAGTCAATGTACAGGGGTACAGATTAGTCGAGGAAATTTGTACATATAGGTAGGGGTGAAGTGACTAGGCCTTGAAAATAAACAGTGAGTAGCAGCACTGTACCAAACAAATGGAGGGGGGAATCAATGTAAATTGTCAATTGACCATTTGGGGCAACGATCATGATGCTGTCTGTGATTCGATGGTCGTCGAAATAAAAGGTGAATGTGTTACCATCACGTCAAACAGCGCTTGTGATAAACAACGTTATAGGTTACTGGTTATAAATATTGAGCACCTACCCACTACTGGTGTTAACTTTAAACAACTTTTGATAAAGCAACATATCACTGGATGTAATACATCACCATCCAGACAGACTGACAGGAACCTCTGACCTGGATGTAATACAGTCACCATCAAGACAGACTGACAGGAACCTCTGACCTGGATATAATACATCACCATCCAGACAGACTGACAGGAACCTCTGACCTGAATGCAATACAGTCAACAGACAGACAGACTGACAGAAACCTCTGACCTGGATATAATACATCACCATCCAGACAGACTGACAGGAACCTCTGACCTGGATGCAATACAGTCAACAGACAGACAGACTGACAGAGACCTCTGACCTGGATATAATACATCACCATCCAGACAGACTGACAGAAACCTCTGACCTGGATATAATACATCACCATCCAGACAGACTGACAGGAACCTCTGACCTGGATGCAATACAGTCAACAGACAGACAGACTGACAGAAACCTCTGACCTGGATATAATACATCACCATCCAGACAGACTGACAGGAACCTCTGACCTGGATGCAATACAGCCACCATCCAGACAGACTGACAGGAACCTCTGACCTGGATATAATACATCACCATCCAGACAGACTGACAGAAACCTCTGACCTGGATATAATACATCACTATCCAGACAGACTGACAGAAACCTCTGACCTGGAAATAATACATCACCATCCAGACAGACTGACAGAAACCTCTGACCTGGATATAATACATCACTATCCAGACAGACTGACAGGAACCTCTGACCTGGATGCAATACAGCCACCATCCAGACAGACTGACAGGAACCTCTGACCTGGATGCAATACAGCCACCATCCAGACAGACTGACAGGAACCTCTGACCTGGATGCAATACAGCCACCATCCAGACAGACTGACAGGAACCTCTGACCTGGATGTAATACAGCCACCATCCAGACAGACTGACAGGAACCTCTGACCTGGATATAATACAGCCACCATCCAGACAGACTGACAGGAACCTCTGACCTGGATATAATACAGCCACCATCCAGACAGACTGACAGGAACCTCTGACCTGGATGTAATACAGCCACCATCCAGACAGACTGACAGGAACCTCTGACCTGGATGCAATACAGCCACCATCCAGACAGACTGACAGGAACCTCTGACCTGGATGTAATACAGCCACCATCCAGACAGACTGACAGGAACCTCTGACCTGGATATAATACAGCCACCATCCAGACAGACTGACAGGAACCTCTGACCTGGATGTAATACAGCCACCATCCAGACAGACTGACAGGAACCTCTGACCTGGATATAATACAGCCACCATCCAGACAGACTGACAGGAACCTCTGACCTGGATATAATACAGCCACCATCCAGACAGACTGACAGGAACCTCTGACCTGGATATAATACAGCCACCATCCAGACAGACTGACAGGAACCTCTGACCTGGATATAATACAGCCACCATCCAGACAGACTGACAGGAACCTCTGACTTGGATGTAATACAGCCACCATCCAGACAGACTGACAGGAACCTCTGACCTGGATATAATACAGCCACCATCCAGACAGACTGACAGGAACCTCTGACCTGGATGCAATACAGCCACCATCCAGACAGACTGACAGGAACCTCTGACCTGGATGTAATACAGCCACCATCCAGACAGACTGACAGGAACCTCTGACCTGGATGTAATACAGCCACCATCCAGACAGACTGACAGGAACCTCTGACCTGGATATAATACAGCCACCATCCAGACAGACTGACAGGAACCTCTGACCTGGATGCAATACAGCCACCATCCAGACAGACTGACAGGAACCTCTGACCTGGATGTAATACAGCCACCATCCAGACAGACTGACAGGAACCTCTGACCTGGATGTAATACAGCCACCATCCAGACAGACTGACAGGAACCTCTGACCTGGATATAATACAGCCACCATCCAGACAGACTGACAGGAACCTCTGACCTGGATGTAATACAGCCACCATCCAGACAGACTGACAGGAACCTCTGACCTGGATGTAATACAGCCACCATCCAGACAGACTGACAGGAACCTCTGACCTGGATGTAATACAGCCACCATCCAGACAGACTGACAGGAACCTCTGACCTGGATATAATACAGCCACCATCCAGACAGACTGACAGGAACCTCTGACCTGGATGTAATACAGCCACCATCCAGACAGACTGACAGGAACCTCTGACCTGGATGTAATACAGCCACCATCCAGACAGACTGACAGGAACCTCTGACCTGGATGTAATACAGCCACCATCCAGACAGACTGACAGGAACCTCTGACTGGATGTAATACAGCCACCATCCAGACAGACTGACAGGAACCTCTGACCTGGATATAATACAGCCACCATCCAGACAGACTGACAGGAACCTCTGACCTGGATGTAATACAGCCACCATCCAGACAGACTGACAGGAACCTCTGACCTGGATGCAATACAGCCACCATCCAGACAGACTGACAGGAACCTCTGACCTGGATGCAATACAGCCACCATCCAGACAGACTGACAGGAACCTCTGACCTGGATGTAATACAGCCACCATCCAGACAGACTGACAGGAACCTCTGACCTGGATATAATACAGCCACCATCCAGACAGACTGACAGGAACCTCTGACCTGGATGTAATACAGCCACCATCCAGACAGACTGACAGGAACCTCTGACCTGGATATAATACAGCCACCATCCAGACAGACTGACAGGAACCTCTGACCTGGATGTAATACAGTCAACAGACAGACAGACTGACAGAAACCTCTGACCTGGATGTAATACAGTCACCATCCAGACAGACAGACAGGATCCTCTGACCTGGATATAATACAGCCACCATCCAGACAGACTGACAGGAACCTCTGACCTGGATGTAATACAGCCACCATCCAGACAGACTGACAGGAACCTCTGACCTGGATGTAATACAGTCACCATCCAGACAGACAGACAGGATCCTCTGACCTGGATATAATACATCACCATCCAGACAGACAGACAGGATCCTCTGACCTGGATATAATACATCACCATCCAGACAGACTAACAGGAACCTCTGACTTGATGTAATACAGCCACCGTCCACTGAGATTTTGTGCTGTATCGCCACCATCTCTCTACAACACACATACTCCTACTCTAGCCATTATTTGGCAGCATCCGCACTCACACCAGATTGTGTCACTGCTACGTCGACCCTCTAGGTGAGGTGTTTCAGGCTGCATATCTGTGTTGTTACTGCCACGATAACAAACTCTTTTGATCTGGGGAAACGATTGGCTCAGTGATGCAATAATGTCAACATGGCGATTTATAGTTACAGTTAGCTGAATCCTAGAGTTTCCATTCCCCTTTAAGAAACTTAACCTTACAAATTCAGAGTTGATGCCTAAACTTCACTTTAAACACTTTGAAATGTAACATTTGCAACAACTTCAAAATGTTCAATTTTGAGAAATATGGATGCACTATTATGGATGTCTATTTCTGAGACTGTGAGACTGTGAGAGCTAGTTGTATGGGAAGTGTTTGTTTAACAAACCCTCACCTGAGACATGGAAAGAGAGTGGGGAGAGAGAAACGAAGAGAGAGAGAGAGAGAGAGACAGTGAAAGAGAAAGAGAAAGAGAGAGAAACGGAAAGAGAGGGATGGAGAGAGAGGGATGGATGGGAGAGTGTGAGTGAGTGTGTGTAGAGAGTGACATAAGCACTTACTGGTATTAGAGGGTAAACTTCCCCCAGGCATCCATCACAAAGTTGTAGAAAAAAACCTGTTTAACTCAAAGTTACTTCACTCATCTACTTTGATCGGCCAATGACAAATGAGCGTCTGGAAAAATGGCTGTGCTGTTTATTCTCTAGCGAGGGAGATGGAGAAATGCCCTCTTGGCCCCAAACTGAGGACATTACAGACTGAATAAATAAAGTGAGAAAGTTTGCATATTGAATAACTGTCAGAAGCTGTTCCTCAGGTAGCTGATGGAGAGGCTTGTTTCCCGGCTGAGCCCTCCCTTCTATGGATCACACACGCACACACACACACATATATACTGTATATAAAGGCACGTATGCACGCACACACACACTCACTCACACAGGAAGGCATGCATGCACACACACACACATACTCACTCACTCATGCACACGCACACACAAGTACACACAAACAAAGGAAGTGCAGTACCTTCAGAAAGTTGTCATACCCCTTGACTTGATTTATTCCACATTTTCTATACACAATAAATACCCCATTATGACAAAGTGAAAACGTGTTTTTAGAAATGTTTGCAAATGAATTGAAAATGAAATACAGAAATATCTCATTTACATAAATATTCACACCCCTTTGCTTTGACACTCCAAATTGAGCTCAGGTGCATCCAATTTCCTTTTTTAATCGTCCTTGAAATGTCAATACAACTTGATTGGAGTCCAGCTGTTGCCAATTCAATTGTTTGTACATGATTTAGAAATAACCACACCTGTCTATATTAGGTCCAACAACTGACAATGCAAGTCAGAGCAGAAACTAGACCATGAAGTCCAAGAAACTGTCCATAGAACTCTGAGATAGAATTGTGATGAGGCATATATCTGGGGAAAGTAATAAAACCATTTATTGAGTGTTGAACCTTTCCAAGAGCACAGTGGTCTCCCTCATTGGGAAATTAAGAAAAAATGGAACTACCCAGACTCTGCCTAGAGCTGGCCGTCTGACCAAACTGAGCAACCGGGCAAGGTCAGGAAGGTAACCAATAACCCAATGACCACTCTGACAGAACTACAGAGTTCCTTGGCTGAGATTGGAGATCCTGCCAGAAGTACAATAGTCTATACAGCACTTCACCAATCTGGGCTTTATGGGGTAGTCGCCAGATAGAAGCCACTCCGGAGAAAAAGGCACATCACAGCATGCCTGGGGCTTGCAAAAAGGTAAGTGAAATACTATGAGAGCATAGTAAGATTATGTGGTATGTGAAGATAGCGCCGTGCTGGATGGGCGCTGCATTGCAAGCTCCGGCCTAACTTTGCTATTTTGTGATTAGTTACTTTTACTTTATTTTCACGAAATGTACACGCTATTATTTCTTACAACCGACAAGAACTCTTGAACATGAGATCAGCTGTTACTTATTCCAATTCCGACTTCTACTTCAATTGATCTGCCCTGGGCTCTCTGTTTTGTCGACACAATTTTTGGGCAACCCAAGCGGAAAACACTGTCATTGCATAGGCAAGGTGGGGGAATCCGGCCACTTCCTCCCTCCACTCTACTGGTCACTCGAAAACAAGATGGATAACCGCCAAACACAGATTTGCTACCAACGGCACTCTAGAAACTGCAATATTCTTTGCTTTCATTAAACATGGCTCATGGACAATGTACCACCCATTGCTATCCAACTCCATGGGTTCTCCATTCACTGGGCGGACAGGACAGTGGAGTTGGGGAAATCGAGGGGGGGAGGGGTTTGTCCTTTCCATCAACTCCAACTTGTTTCACTAACTCCAGCGTGGTGGAAGTGTTGACCCACTGTTCACACATCTTGGAATACCTGACTGTCAAATGCCAACCCTTCTACCTCCCAAGGGAGTTTTCAGCTGTTATCGTGACCTCAGGATAAGAAAAATAACAAGCTGGCACATAATGAACTGTGCAAGGCGATAAACAAGTAACGAAATCTACATGCGGATAGGCTGCTTTTCTGGTTTCCGTCTATTTTAATTCTGCATCACTAAGACACGTGATGCCCAACTTCCATCAACACGTATCCAATGCACTAGGGGGGATACAGTTATTCTACCCACAAGCAAGTATACAAGGCCATCCCACATTCGGGCAAATCAGATCATGACTCCATACTTCTGCTTCCTGTTTACAAGCAGAAACTCAAACAGGAAGTACCTGTGACTCGCTCCGTTGAAAAATGGTCACCAGAATCAGAGATTATGCTACAGGGCTGCTTTGCTATATCTGATTGGAATATGTTTTGAGACTTCACTGATAATATTGACATGCCTTCGTCACCAGCTTCATTAGAAAATGCATCAGCGACATTGTTACCATGGTGAAGGTTCGCTGCTTCTTCAATGAAAGCCCTGGATTAACAATGCATGCCACATGTTTCAGGGGCTACAGACCATTACAGATTACAAAGGAAGACCCAACAGTGATCTACCCAACAATGCTTCTCTACCAGACAAACTCGATGCGTTTTGTGCAGGCTTTGACAACAACATGTTGTCAACAACAACATGGTGTGAGGGCCGTCACTGACCAAGAGGATTGGGTGATATCGCTGTCTGAGGGTGACAGGAAAAAGGTCTTTAATCAGGTCAACACCAGCACTCTCACAGCATGCGCAGAACAGCTGACAGGCATATTCACGGTAATTGTCAACCTCTCCTTGTCCCAGTCTGCAACCTCCACATGTTTTAAGATGAGCAACATCATTCCTGTCCCCAAGATCTCTAAGGCTTCATGCCACCATAACTACCGCCCTGTTGCACTCACTTCTGTGACCGGAAGGTTGCAAGTTCAAACCCCCGAGCTGACAAGGTACAAATCTGTCGTTCTGCCCCTGAAAATCACTGAAAACTACTGAATGTAATGCGCCAATGTAAACTCAGATTCTTTTATATAAATATGAGCTTCATCAAACAAAACATGCATGTATTGTGTAACATGAAGTCTTATGAGTGTCATCTGATGAAGATAATTCAAGGTTAGTGATTAATTTTATCTCTATTTCTGCTTTTTATGACTGCTATATTTCACTGGTAAATACTGTGCTTATTGTGGTTTGGTGGAGACCTAACATAATCGTTTGTAGTGCTTTCGCTGAAAAGCCTATTTGAAATCGGACACTTTGGGGGATTAACAACCAGATTAACTTTAAAATGATATAAAACACATGTTTCACTGGTAGTTGTCATATCGATCCCGGTAGCGGGATTGCAGCCATAACAAGTTTTAAGCCCATTCCTTTGACGATGGGGATGATTGTGCCCTTAGGCGACGTTGTTGCTGGTGATGTCTGGTGAGGACCTGCCTTACAACAGGCCAACAAGCCCTTTGTCCAGCCTCTCTCATTATTTTGCGGGCAGTCTGAGCACTGATGGAGGGATTGTGCTGTACCTTTCCCGCAGGTGTGATGTTCGGATGTTTTACCGATCCTGTGCAGGTGTTGTTACACATGGTCTGCCACTGCGAGGACGATCAGCTGTCCGTCCTGTCTCCTTGTAGCGTTGTCTTAGGCGTCTCACAGTATGGACATTGCAATTTATTGCCCTGGCCACATCTGCAGTTCTCATGCCTCCTTGCAGCATGCCTAAGGCACAGTCATGCAGATGAGCAAGGACCCTGGGCATCTTTCTTTTGGTGAACAGGCAGTTAACCCACTGTTCCTAGGCCGTCATTGAAAGTAAGAATTTGTTCTTAACTGACTTGCCTAGTTAAATAAAGGTGAAAAAAAATAAAAATTAAAAAATTAAATTAAGTGCTTTGAAAGAATGGTCATGGCACACATTAACTCCACCATCCCAGACACCCTAGACCCACTACAATTTGACTGTCACCTAAAACCCTAAAACTTTTTCAGATGCGCAATTGAGAGCATCCTGTCAGGCTGTATCACTGCCTGGTACGACAACTGCACCTCCCGCAACCGCAGGGCTCCCAGAGGGAGGTGCGGTCTGCCCAACGCATCACCGGGAGCAAACTACCTGCCCTCCAGGACACCTAAAGCACCCGATGACACAGGAAGGCCAAAAATATCAAAACGGACAACAAACACCCAAACCATTGCCAGTTCACCCCGCTATCATCCAGAAGGCGAAGTCAGTACAGGTGCATCAAAGCTGGGACCGAGAGACTGAAAAACAGCTTCTATCTCAAGGCAATCAGACTTTTAATTAGCTATCACTAGCAGCTTAAAAGCTGCTGCACTACTGTATATACATATACTTGAAATCAATGGACACTTTAATAATGGAACACTAGTCACTTTAATATTTACATATTTTGCATTACTTATCTCTCAAATGTACATACTGTATTCTATACTATTCTACTGTATTTCAGTCTGTGCCGCTCTGACATTGCTCATTCAAATATCTATATATTGCTAATTCCAATCCTTTACTTTAGATTTGTGTGTATTGTGTGTATTGTTGTGATTACTTGTTAGATATTACTGCACTGTTGGAGCTACAAACACAAGCATTTTGCTACACCAGCAATAACATCTGCTAAAGATGTGTATGTGACCAATAACATCTGCTAACCATGTGTATGTGACCAATAACATCTGCTAAACATGTGTATGTGACCAATAACATCTGCTAAACATTTGTATGTGACCAATAACATTTGATTTGATCATTTTATTTGAATTTGCATACTGCCCCAACAGATTCATAAATGACGCAATCTCAATTGCTCTCCACACTGCCCTCACCCACCTACAGCGCCATGAGAAAGTCTTTGCCCCCTTTCTAATTTTCTCTACTTTAGCAGTTTTTTGATACTGAAGGGTATCAGATGAAGCAAAACCTAATATTAGATAAAGGGAAACTTAGTGAACAACTAGCACTACAATTACATATTTATTTCACAAACAAAGTTATGCACCACCGAATGCCCCTGTGTGAAAAAGTAATTACCCCCTTACACTCAATAACTGGTTGTGCCACATTTAGCAGCAATGACTGGAACCAAATGCTTCTTATAGTTGTTGATCAGTCTCTCACAACTCTGTGGAGGAATTAAAGCCCACTCTTGCATGCAGAACTGCTTTAACTCAGTGGTATTTATCGGTTTTCAAGCATGAACTGCTTTTTCAAGTCTTACCACAACATCGTAATTGGGATTAGGACTGGACTTTGACTAGGCCATTCCAAAACTTCAAATTTGTAGCTTTTTAGAAATTTTCATGTAGACTTGATTGTGTGTTTTGGATGATTGTCTTGCTGCATGATCCAGCTATGCTTCAGCTTCAGTTAGCAGACGGATGGGATGGCCTGACGTTCTCCTGGAGAATTCTCTGATACAGAGCAGAATTCATAGTTCCTTCTAAACTCAGCAAAAAAAGAAACGTCCTCTCACGGTCAACTGCATTTATTTTCAGCAAACTTAACATGTGTAAATATTTGTATGAACATAACAAGATTCAACAACTGAGACAAGTTCCACAGACATGTGACTAACATATATTGAATAATGTGTCCTTGAACAAAGGGGGGTCAAAGTCAAAAGTAACAGTCAGTATCTGGTGTGGCCACCAGCTGCATTAAGTAGAGCAGTGCATCTCCTCCTCATGGACTGCACCAGATTTGCCAGTTCTTGCTGTGAGATGTTACCCCACTCTTCAACCAAGGCACCTGCAAGTTCCCGGACATTTCTGGGGGGAATGGCCCTAGCACTCACCCTCCATTCCAACTGGTCCTGGATGTGCTCAATGGGATTGAGATCCGGGCTCTTCGCTGGCCATGGCAGAACACTGACATACCTGTCTTGCAGGAAATCACACACAGAACGAGCAGTATGGCTGGTGGCATTGTCATGCTGGAGGGTCATGTCAGGATGAGCCTGAAGGAAGGGTACCACATGAGGGAGGAGGATGTCTTCCCTGTAATGCACAGCATTCATATTGCCTTGATATTACCCTCCACCTCCAAATCGATCCCGCTCCAGAGTACAGGCCTCGGTGTTAACTTTTTATGGCTACAGGGGCAGTATTGAGTAGCTTGGATGAAAAGGTGCCCATTGTAAACGGCCAGCTCCTCAGTCTCAGTTGCTAATATATGCATATTATTAGTAGTATTTGATATAAAACACTCTGAAGTTTCTAAAACTGTTTGAATTATGTCTGTGAGTATCCCAGAACTAATATTGCAGGCAAAAATCTGAGAAATTCCCCATCCTGTTTGGATTTTTTCTGGGGGTGGCAGATTTTCAACCAAGCTCTCATTGAAATTACAGTGAGATATGGATGAGTTTTCAATATAACTTTTTCTGATGACTCTAATGTGAAGGGGGGTCGAATGAGACAGGAAATGGTCACCACTGCCACGAGTTGACCATGCTTTCACCATGCGCGTTCACAAGGGAAGGACCTGCGTTCCACCGCTCATCTGATGTCATTCTAATTCTTCAGTTGGAACGTTATTCAAGATATATGTAAACAACATTCTAAAGATTGATTCAGTACATCGTTTGACATGTTTCTACTGACTGTTGCGGAACTTTTGGACATTTCGTCACATTATAGTGGACGCGCTTTGTGACTTTGAAATTGTTTACCAAACGCGCTAACCAAAGTAGCTAATTGGACATAAATAACGGTCATTTTCAAACAAATCAAGCATTCATTGTGGACCTGGGATTCCTAGGACTGCATTCTGATGAAGTTCATCAAAGGTAAGGAAACATTTATCATGTATTTTCTGGTTTCTGTTGACTCCAACATGGCTGCTAATTTGGCTATTGTTCTGAGCTCCATCTCAGATTATTGCATGGGTTGCTTTTTCCGTAATGTTTTTTTTAAAAATCTGACACAGCGGTTGCATTAAGGAGAGGTATATCTATAATTCCATGTGTATAACTTGTATTATCATCTACATTTATGATGAGTATTTCTGTTGAAACGAAGTGGCTATGCAAAATCACTTGTTTTTGGAACTACTGAATGTAATGCGCCAATGTAAACTCAGATTCTTTTATATAAATATGAGCTTCATCAAACAAAACATGCATGTATTGTGTAACATGAAGTCTTATGAGTGTCATCTGATGAAGATAATTCAAGGTTAGTGATTAATTTTATCTCTATTTCTGCTTTTTATGACTGCTATATTTCACTGGTAAATACTGTGCTTATTGTGGTTTGGTGGAGACCTAACATAATCGTTTGTAGTGCTTTCGCTGAAAAGCCTATTTGAAATCGGACACTTTGGGTGATTAACAACTAGATTAACTTTAAAATGATATAAAACACATGTTTCACTTGTAGTTGTCATATCGATCCCAGTAGCGGGATTGCAGCCATAACAAGTTTTAAGCCCATTCCTTTGACGATGGGGATGATTGTGCCCTTAGGCGACGTTGTTGCTGGTGATGTCTGGTGAGGACCTGCCTTACAACAGGCCAACAAGCCCTTTGTCCAGTCTCTCTCATTCTTTTGCGGGCAGTCTGAGCACTGATGGAGGGATTGTGCTGTACCTTTCCCGCAGGTGTGATGTTCGGATGTTTTACCGATCCTGTGCAGGTGTTGTTACACATGGTCTGCCACTGCGAGGATGATCAGCTGTCCGTCCTGTCTCCTTGTAGCGTTGTCTTAGGCGTCTCACAGTATGGACATTGCAATTTATTGCCCTGGCCACATCTGCAGTTCTCATGCCTCCTTGCAGCATGCCTAAGGCACAGTCATGCAGATGAGCAAGGACCCTGGGCATCTTTCTTTTGGTGTTTTTCAGAGTCAGTAGAAAGGCCTCTTTAGTGTCCTAAGTTTTCATAACTGTGACCTCAATTGCCTACCGTCTGTAAGCTGTTAGTGTCTAAATGACCGTTCTACAGGTGCATGTTCATTAAAACCTATTAGGGCTGGGGTCCTTTTTTCAAAATTTCTGCCTGACTGACGTGCCCAAAGTAAACTGCCTGTTACTCAGGCCCAGAAGCAGGATATGCATATAATTGGTACCATTGGATAGAAAACATCATGTTTGAGACTATAACACTATTGATATGGTAGGATAAAAATGCACTTACAATGGAAAACTATGGGTCCTATGCAATTCCAGCTCCCAGATTGCAATTCCTATGATTTCCACACTTCTTTGTTCAAGGTTTCAGGCTTGTTTCTTCCCAAACGAGGAATAATTTAGAGTTTAGGTACTGTTACTTTGGGCGCGTGACGAAGAGGAAGAGCACTTGCTAATTTTACTTTTCTATTGAACAAACTTCTTTCTGTATGAAATATTATAGTTTAATTAAATGTTTTGGGTACTGTGGTTTAAATAGAAATGTAGTTTGACTTGTTTTAACAAAGTTTAGCGGTAGCTTTCTGGATTCCTTGGTCTGCATGTTGAACGAGTGGATTACTCAAATCGATGGCACCAACTAAACAGACTTTTTGGGGTATAAAGAAGGATTTTATCTAACAAAACAACCATTCATGTTGTAGCTGGGAACTTTTGGATTGCAAATCAGAGGAAGATTTTCAAAAAGTAAGTGATTTACTTAATCACTATTTGTGATTTTATAAAGCCTGTGCTGGTTGGAAAATTTGTTGATGTGGGGCACCATCCTCAAACAATCGCATGGCATGCTTCGCTGTAAAGACTATTGTAAATTGAACAGTGCAGTTAGATTAACAAAAATGTAAGCTTTTAACAGATGTAAGACACTACCTAGTACCTAGATGTTTAATATCCATCATTTTTAGGATTATTTACTTGAATTGCGCGCCCTCAAATTTCACAGGGAATTGTTAACAGGTGTCCCACTGGTGGGACGCTTAGCCCTGATTATTGTTCATTGAACAAGCATGGAAAACAGTGTTTAAACCCTTTACAACGAAGATCGGTGAAGTTATTTGGAATTTTACGAATTATCTTTGAAAGACAGGGTCCTGAAAAAGGGATGTTTATTTTTTTGCTGAGTTTATTAAGACAAGTCATCCAGGTCCTGAGGCAGCAAAGCATCCCCAAATCATCACATTGCCACCACCACCATGTGTAACGAGTCTCTTCTTGTGAAGTAGAGGCGGACCAAAGCGCAGCGTGGTGGTTGTTCATTGTATTTATTGACGACACTATACATGAACAAACTAACGAAAAAAAACAAGAAACGTGAGAACTCAAAACAGCCCTGTCTGGTGCAAACACAAAAACAGGAACAATCACCCACAAACACACAGTGAAACCCAGGCTACCTAAATATGGTTCCCAATCAGAGACAATGACGAACACCTGCCTCTGATTGAGAACCATATCAGGCCGAACATAGAACTAGACCAAAACATAGAAAAACAAACATAGACTGCCCACCCAACTCACGCCCTGACCATACTAAATAAATACAAAAACAAAGGAAATAGAGGTCAGAACGTGACAGTACCCCCCCCCCCAAAGGTGCGGACTCCGGCCGCAAAACCTTGACCTATAGGGGAGGGTCTGGGTGGGCGTCTGTCCGCGGTGGCGGCTCTGGCGCGGGACGCGGACCCCACTTCGCCATTGTCTCAGTCCGCCTTATTGTCCGCCTCCGTGGCTTACTCACCATGCCCACCCCTCTCAATGACCCCACTGGACAGAGGGGCTGCTTGGGACAGAGGGGCAGCTTCTCGGGACAGAGGGACAGCTGCTCGGGACAGAGGGACAGCTGCTCGGGACAGAGGGACAGCTGCTCGGGACAGAGGGACAGCTGCTCGGGACAGAGGGACAGCTGCTCGGGACAGAGGGACAGCTGCTCGGGACAGAGGGACAGCTGCTCGGGACAGAGGGACAGCTGCTCCGGGCGGAGGGGCTCTAGCGGCCCCTGGCTGACTGGCGGCCCCTGGCTGACTGGCGGCACTGGCGGCCCCTGGTTGACTGGCGGCACTGGCGGCCCCTGGTTGACTGGCGGCACTGGCGGCCCCTGGCTGACTGGCGGCACTGGCGGCCCCTGGCTGACTGGCGGCACTGGCGGCCCCTGGCTGACTGGCGGCACTGGCGGCCCCTGGCTGACGGGCGGCATTGGCGGCTCCTGGCAGACGGGCGGCACTGGCGGCGCTGGGCAGACGGGCGGCACTGGCGGCGCTGGGCAGACGGGCGGCACTGGCGGCGCTGGGCAGACGGGCGGCACTGGCGGCGCTGGGCAGACGGGCGGCGCTGGGCAGACGGGCGGCGCTGGCGGCGCTGGGCAGACGGGAAGCTCCGATGGCGCCGGGCAGACGCGAAGCTCTGGCAGAGGCGCCGGGCAGACGGGAAGCTCCGGCAGAGGCGCCGGACAGGCGGGAGGCTCCGGCAGAGGCGCCGGACAGGCGGGAGGCTCCGGCAGAGGCGCCGGGCAGGCGGGAGGCTCCGGCAGCGGCGCCGGACAGGCGGGAGGCTCCGGCAGAGGCGCCGGACAGGCGGGAGGCTCCGGCAGAGGCGCCGGACAGACGGGAGGCTCCGGCAGAGGCGCCGGACAGGCGGGAGGCTCCGGCAGCGCTGGAGAGGAGGAAGGCTCTGGACGGATGGGCCGGAGAGACAGCCTGGTACGGGGAGCTGCCACCGGAGGGCTGGGGTGTGGAGGTGGTGACGGATAGACCGGGCCATGCAGGCGCACTGGAGCTCTTGAGCACCGAGCCTGCCCAACCTTACCCGGTTGAATGGTCCCGGTCGCCCTGCCAGTGCGGCGAGGTGGAATAGCCCGCACTGGGCTATGCAGGCGAACCGGGGACACCGTGCGCAAGGCTGGTGCCATGTAAGCCGGCCCAAGGAGACGCACTGGAGACCAGATGCGTAGAGCCGGCTTCATGGCACTTGGCTCGATGCCCACTCTAGCCCGGCCGATACGCGGAGCTGGAATGTACCGCACCGGGCTGTGCACCCGCACTGGGGACACCGTGCGCTCCACAGCATAACACGGTGCCTGCCCGGTCCCTCTAGCCCCCCGGTAACCACAGGAAGTTGGCTCAGGTCTCCTACCTGGCGTAGCCATACTCCCTGTTAGCCCCCCCCCAAGAAATTTTTGGGGCTGACTCCCGGGCTTCCATCCACGACGCCGCGCTGCCTCCTCGTACCAGCGCCTCTCCGCTTTCGCCGCCTCCCGTTCTTCCTTGGGGCGGCGATATTCTCCTGGCTGAGCCCAAGGTCCTTTACCGTCTAATTCGTCCTCCCATGTCCATACCTCCTCGCGCTGCTCCTGCTGCTGCTTTCTCCTTTGCCCATTACCACACCGCTTGGTCCTGTTGTGGTGGGTGATTCTGTAACGATTCTCTTGTTGTGAAGTTGAGGCGGACCAAAACGCAGCGTGGTGGTTGTTCATTGTATTTTAATGAAGACACTATACATGAACAAACTAACGAAAACAAGAAACGTGAGAACTCAAAACAGCCCTATCTGGTGCAAACACAAAGACAGGAACAATCACCCACAAACACACAGTGAAACCCAGGCTACCTAAATATGATTCTCAATCAGAGACAACTAATGACACCTGCCTCTGATTGAGAACCATACTAGGCCGAAAACATAGAACTGCCCCACAACATAGAAAAACAAACATAGACTGCCCACCCAACTCACGCCCTGACCATACTAAATAAATACAACACAAAGGAAATAGAGGTCAGAACGTGACACCATGCTTGATTGCTGGTATGAGGTTCTTAATGTGGAATGATGTGTTAGGTTTTTGCCAGCCATAATTGGACCCAAGTCTTCCAAAAAGTTCGACTTTTGAATCGTCTGTCCATAGAAAATTCTTCCAATAGTATTGAGGATCATCCAGGTTCTTTTTTGGCAAACTTGAGTCAACTTTTTGGATGACGTGTGTCCTACTATGCCTGGCGAAAACCAAACACTGCACTTGTGCATGTGACATTACAACTTGAAACTTGTTCTGATGAGACAAAAATGTAACTCTTTGGCCTGAATGCAAAGCACTATGTCTGGAGGCACAGCTCATCAGCCGTCTCACACCATCCCTACTGTGAAGGATGGTGTCGGCAAAATCATGCTATGGGGATGTTTTTCGGCGGCAGGGACTGGGAGACTGGTAAGGATAGAGGGAACAATGAAGGGAGCCAAATACAAGCAAATCCTTGATGAAAACCTGCTTCAGAGTGCAAACGACCTTAGACCCGGGGATGAAAATATACCAGCAGAATAATGACCCAAGCATACAGCCAAAGCAATGCTGGAATGGCTTCAGAACAAGAATGTTGAAGTCCTTGAGTGGCCCAGCAAAAGCCTGGGCTTGAATACCATTGAAAATCTTTGGAAAGGCTTGAAAATTGCTGTTCACTGCCGCTCTCCATCTAACTTAACAGAGACTGAGAAAATCTGCAAGGAAGAATGGGAGAAAATCCCCAAATCCAGATGTGCAAAATGGATACAGACGACTCAGAACTGGAATCGCCGCCTCTAAAGGTGATTGTACAAAGTATTGGTGTGAATACTTATGTAAATGAAACATTTCAACTAAATGTGGAATAAGTCGAGGGTTATGAATACCTTCTGAAGGCACTGCAAATAAGCATGTACACAGGCATACACAGCACGAAGCCACGCACGCACACACGCACAACACAAACACACAGTGATTGGCTCTAGTCCTCAAACTCCGGCCCATCTAGTCCTCAAACTCCGGCCCATCGGTAGTTGGCCACTTAGACCACACACACACACACATAGATCAGAGACAGGACTGAAAGTTTCTCATGAGAGTTGATAGACAGGGTACTCTTCACTCACTCCCCCTGAGTTTGTGTACTTACACATCAATCCTATACACTGCATGCATCACCCTGGACCAGGTCTTCAACCCTGACCTTACTGTGAACCCAACAGACCTTACACTGAACCTTACAGTGAGGAATGGAGTGAAGTTGCTCAACACACTGATCTAATGTACGTTTTAACAGCCCTCACAGTGAACCTTACAGGTCCTTGGAGGCACGTTGCTCACTGATCTAAGGTCAGTTTAGAATTTCCACAACTGATAGCTGGATTTTCAACATTTGATGGGTAAGGATTTGGAGGAGTGAACTGATCTTAGATCAGTGCCTTGATCTGGACAGATTGGAGACTTTTGGTGTTCATTATTTTGTTCTCACAACTTTAACTGCCATTCAAATGACCAACCCATGACTACCAAGCTGTTACCTTCCCCCTAAGCTTTTGTAAATAAACTCTTCATTTCAAGATCCCTCACAATATACTTGTGTTTACAAACACACTGAACCACATAGACAACCTTTCACCTTGTGTCTAAGATATCATGTTAGAGTTTAAAATCTGTTTCGAGTGAAATATCAAAACATGTCATGCTAAACCACCACCCACTAGCCTGCCTGACTGGTGTTTAAACTTATCAAATGCCTGAAGCAGGAACCTAACACACACACACACGTTACACAGTGCAGAGTGAGCTGTTGTCTCTCGTTAAGCCAGACTCTGAGTTGCGGTGACGACAAGCTCCTGACATACTTCACATCCAATCACATTCCAGCACTGTGACTGGATGCATTATGAATGAACTAGCACACACACACACACACACACACACAATCACACACACACACACACACACACACACACACACACACACACACACACACAATCACACACACTTCCCCTGTAAATGTGTACACTTTTTTTGAGCTGTGAAATCCCACAGGTATATAGTATGGGTTCAATAAACCCACAGTGAACCACAGCAGCTGTCCAGAGGTGACATCACTATTAAAGAGGAAACAATACAAAAGATGAAGGGATGAAGGGTGGAGGAAGAGGAGAGGTGGAAAAGAAAAAGGAGGAGGAAGAGGATGATGACAAGAAAGAAGAAGAGGAGTCTGAGGAGGTGAAGGAGGAACAGGCCTTATGAGCAGAGGACAGTCAGGTATACAATCCATTTGAGGTGATTCTAGGTGCCTGTGTATTCGAATGAGGTATGGTTGAAATGTGAGGTGAATTTAAAAGGGGTTTAATGTGTGTAAGAGCTTCTTAAATACCTCTAAAACACAGCCCGGCAATAGAGGGCTTTACCATCCATCATGTAATGTCACCGTGTGTGTGTGTGTGTGTGTGTGTGTGTGTGCGTGCGGTGTCACCATCTCCCACTGCCAGGCCAATACATCATGGCACTCGTGGGCCAAATGAGGCAATTGCTCAAAATTATTTGCATAGAAACTAATGAAATATTACTGGGTGAAAACTCAGTTGAATGTTAATTACAAAGGTAATGCACTATTTACTGATTAATGGGCCAGCCATCTTTCGGGGCAAAGGATGTTCGAAGTGAATGGAGGATGGCTACAGAAGAGGTGATAGGCAGAGGAGGAGGGCGGGGTGAGGTGTTTTTAGGACGGGTGGGGATGGGGAGATTAGCGGATTGTCTGGAATAAGGTCTAGAAAGAGACTAGAACATAATGCTTGGATGGAGAGCTTTATTGGTAAAAACTCAAAAACTTTACTCTCCCTCTGCCCTATGTGAATAACTAGCGAAAAAGAAAGGTCATGTTTTATATAGGGACCTCGAGAGAAGAGAAGATAGGCCATGGTAGTGGATTTGTAGTGCAGAGGCTATAGTGTGGAATAGGGTGTGTCGCTCAAAAATGGGTTTCTAGGCTGCAGGGTGTGTAGGTTACAGGGTGTGTGGGCTGCAAGGTGTATATAGGCTGCATGTTGTGAAGGACTGCAGGGTGTGCGGGCTGGAGGGTGTGAGCGCTGCAGGGTGTGTGGGCTGCAGGGTGTGCAGGCTGCAGGGTGTATAGGCTGCAGGGTGTGCAGGCTGCAGTGTGTATAGGCTGCAGGGTGTGCAGGCTGCAGGGTGTGTAGGCTGCAGGGTGTGTAGGCTGCAGGGTGTGTAGGCTGCAGGGTGTGTAGGCTGCAGGGTGTGCAGGCTGCAGGGTGTGTAGGCAGCCGGGTGTGTAGGGTGCAGGGTGTGCAGGCTAAAGGGTGTATAGGCTAAAGGGGGTGTAGGCTGCAGGGTGTGTAGGCTGCATGGTGTCTAGGCAAGAGGGTGTGTCGGCTGCAGGGTTTGTCGGCTGCAGGGTGTGTCGGCTGCAGGGTGTGTCGGCTGCAGGGTGTGTAGGCTGCAGGGTGTGTAGGCTGCAGGGTGTCTAGGCTAGAGGGTGTGTAGGCTGCAGGGTGTGTAGGCTGCAGGGTACTGTACTGTAAGCAATGAGTAGTGCATGCTTCAGTAGCTAGAAGTCATCAGAAACAAGTATAGTTTTACTAGTATGAGAGGAAAATACATCATTCATCTGTAGATCATTAATTATATATCCAGCCGAGGCAGGATTAGAGGCTGTGTCGCAAATGGCACACTTTTCCCTACATAGACCCAAAAGGGCTCTGGTCAAAAGTATTGCACTATAGGAAAAAGGCTGCCAATTGGAACGCAGCCAGAACTGAGGCTGGAGGTGTGAAGAAGCCAGCCTTGTCTCATAGACTAGACATAACATAGTAAACTAAAATCCAGGACAATCAAATTAGTATGACATGGTCACGTAAAACCGAAGTTTGCTTAAGGCAAAAACGAAAGAGGGTGGTTAGTCGGGGTGGATCATTAGGCATTTAACAAGAACATCTAACATCTATTGACTTTGCCAGCAGCATACCACCCAGCATACCACTGCTGGCTTGCTTCTGAAGCTAAGCAGGGTTGGTCCTGGTCAGTCCCTGGATGGGAGACCAGATGCTGCTGGAAGTGGTGTTGGAGGGCCAGTAGGAGGCACTCTTTCCTCTAAAGAAATATCTCAATTCCCCAGGGCAGTGATTGGGGACACTGCCCTGTGTAGGGTTCTGTCTTTCAGATGGGATGTTAAACGGGTGTCCTGAACCTCTGAGGTTATTAAAGATCCCATGGCACTTATCGTAAGGGTAGGGGTGTTAACCCTGGTGTCCTGGCTAAATTCCCAATCTGGCCCTCAAACAATCATGGTCACTTAATAATCCCCAGTTTACAATTGGCTCATTCATCCCCCTCCTTTATCCTGTAACTATTCTCCAGGTTATTGCTGTAAATGAGAACGTGGTCTCAGTCAACTTACCTGGTAAAATAATGGATAAATCAAACAATTTTAAGCAATCTAGCAACCCAAAGATTGTTTGAATCTCATCAAGGACAACTTTTGAATGTTAGTACTTTGCAAATACTTACTACATTTTAGCTACTTTGCAACTACTTAGCATGTTAACCCTAAGATTAACTCTTTAACCTAACTCCTAAGCCTAAATCTAACCTTAACCCTAACCTTATCCCCTAACCCTAACTCCTAGCTAATGTTAGCCACCTAGTTAACATTAGCGTTATTAACCTAGCCACCTAGCCAAAGTAAGAAACAACAAATTGTCATTTGTAACATATCATACGTACTACAATTTGTATTATATCATACAAAATGGGTGATGGACATCCACAAACTAATAACCCTAACTCCTAGCCTAGCTAATGTTCGCCACCTAGCTAACGTTAGCATCAGCCAACTAGCCACCTAGCTAACGTTAGCAACAACAGATTTTAATTCTGAACATATTATACGTACCGCAATTTGTATATATATATATCATGTATGATGGACATACACAAACTAATACATAACATACCAAGCTTAACTTGGGCTCCCGAGTGGTGCAGAGGTCTAAAGCACTGCAAGAGGTGTCACTGCAGTTCCTGGTTCAAATTCAGGCTGGATCACATCTGGCTGTGATTGGGAGTCCCATAGGGCGGTGCACAATTGGCCCAGTGTTGTCCAGGTTTGGCTGGGGTAGGCTGTCATTGTGAATTAGAAATTGTTCATAACAGACTTGCCTGGTTAAATAAAGTTCCATACTAATTTGAGTTTTACAGATTTTTGTTTATAATGTTACGTCTACCCCTGAGTCCAGGTTGGTGAAGCAGCCTAGTCAGAGCAGTTTCTGCTGTGAAGACACATATTACATATTTTATCTCCATATTTCACCTCAGAGATTTTTCTGCTTGCCTATGTGGTCCCAGACACTTAAACTTAGAAAGTGATGTTGCTAGAAACTTTCTCAGAGGTTTGAAGAGATGCGTTCAATGTACTAAGACAGGGATACATACACACATTCACATACACATGCACAATTTCGCAAACTCTCTCACACACACACATGCACGCACGCAAGTATGCACACAAACACACACCCAGGCACACACAAGCTATTCTACTGCAAGCAATGAAGGCTCTGTGATAGCTAATAACTTTCACGCTTTACAGATCAGTGAAACAGGCAGTGCTAAAGCAATTATTGCTGCACCTCTTAGTCTCTGATGAAACAGAAAATCCATGCAGAAAATCCCCACCATTCTGCACAACCAGAGATGCTGGAGTACTCAGTCCAACAAGCTAATCACTATTGACCCATACAATCATAGCTTTAGTTTGTACATGACTATAATTATCATTCCCTTATTATCCAGTTGAAGTGGAAACACATGGAAGGCCTCAACCAACATTTCAAACTGAGCTCACAATGCAACACATTTCTACATCCTTCTTTCTTTTCAGATGATGTAGGCCTGACGAGGACCCACAGTGCTTGAAAAGTTAAAGCATTAAAGTTGCGTATCAATATTGTTTTCTTCAAAATAGGTAGTACTTCCAGATATCAAATCAAATCAAATTTTATTTGTCACATACACATGGTTAGCAGATGTTAATGTGAGTGTAGCGAAATGCTTGTAGCAGATAGGAGTCTTGGTGCTGCAAGACTGCAAGTCTAAAGTGTTACTAGCATCACCATGCATGCTACTGACAGATACTTTGAGAACCGCAGCAGGAATAAGCCAGATGCATGTGAAATGACTGTCTGATGTGCTGTTTATACCCATACACTATGTATAATGCATGGCCCAGTGCCTGGCCTGAGTGACTGACTGACTGATTGTTAGATTGATTGATTGATGATGACAGATATGGGTTATTCATTTATTCCTAGAACACTGGGCTGGTCATAAGACTCATTTGAGCTAAGGGAGGCAACCGGTCCTCAGCTACAAAGCCCTGGAGAGTGTGGGTGGGGTGTGTGTGTGGGGGGGGGGGGGGGGGGGGGGGGCTGTGTGCGTGTGTAAGTCCACTGAGGCTTGGTTGAATTGGGGAAGCCTGAAGCTGTTCTCCTGCATGTTGACCACTCTTAATCCAACACACACCACGTCCTGGCAGTCTAGACACAGTCTGCTAAGCACAGCTAAACATAGACACACACACACACACACACACAGCCCAGTGTGGTGCAGCTCTGGAGGCCTCAGTAAAGCTCTAACATAATGCTAACCATGTTTACATGACTTACAGAATACAACACCAGAGGCCAACACTGAGGCTTCACAATAAACCCACCATTAAGCTCTCAGTGTGCCTGCCTGCCTGCCTGCCTGCCTGCCTGCCTGCCTGCCTGCCTGCCTGCCTGCCTGCCTGCCTGCCTGCCTGCCTGCGTGCGTTCTATGCATGTAAAGATTATTTCTATACACCACATCATCTCTATTTAAACATCAGATAGAGCCCATCATGTTTTATTCTGATTGATTTCGTGTTATGTTAAAGTCCTTCATGTCTGGAGCTTAGTTGTGGCCCAAAAGGCACCCTATTCCCTACAAAGTGCAATACTTTTGGGCCCTGGTCACCATCGAAAGCATCCTGACTGGTTGCATCACTGCTTGGTATGGCAAATGCTCGGCATCCGACCGCAAGGTGCTACAGAGGGTAGTGCGTATGGCCCAGTATATCACTGAAGCCAAGCTTCCTGCCATCTAGAACCTCTATACCAGGCGGTATCAGAGAAGGACCTAAAAACTGTAAAGACTCTTAGACATAGTCTGTTCTATCTGCTGCCGCAAAGCAAAGGGGTACCGGATTGCCAAGTCTACGTCGAAAAGGCTCCTGAACAGCTTCTATTCCCAAGCCATAAGACTGCTAAATAATGAATAAAATGGCTACCCGCACTATTCGTACATACTACATCAAATACCTTCACTAAACTATTCCCCGGATTCAGTATCCGTACCCCTGTATATAGCCTCGTTATTATTATTTTATTGTGTTATTTTCATTTTCACTATAGTTTATTATTATTTTATTAAAAGATTTAGAACATAGCTAGAGACAGAGACACATACATTCATTTTTTTTAAAGTCCCTTTTTCAGGACCCTGTCTTTCAAAGTTAATTTGTAAAAATCCAAATAACTACACAGATCTTCATTGCGAAGGGTTTAAACAATGTTTCCCATGCTTGTTCAATGAACGATAAACAATTAATGAACATGCACCTGTGGAACAGACATTAAGACACTAACAGCTTACAGACGGTAGGCAATTAAGGTCACAGTTATGAAATCTTAGGACACTAAAGAGGCCTTTCTACTGACTCTGAAAAACACCAAAAGAAAGATCAGGGTCCCTGATCATCTGCGTGAACGTGCCTTTGGCATGCTGCAAGGAGGCATGAGGACTGCAGATGTGGCCAGGGCAATAAATTGCAATGTCCATACTGTGAGACGCCTAAGACAGCGCTACAGGGAGACAGGACGGACAGCTGATCGTCCTCGCAGTGGCAGACCATGTGTAACACCTGCACAGAATCGGTACATCTGAACATCACACCTGCAGGACAGGTACAGGATGGCAACAACAACTGCCCAAGTTACACCAGGAACTCACAATCCCCCCATCAGTGCTCAGACTGTTCACAAAAGGCTGAGAGAGGCTGGACTGAGGGCTTGTAGGCTTGTTGTAAGGCAGGTCCTCACCAGACATCAACAGCAACAACGTTGCCTAAAGGCACAAACCCACCGTAGCTGGACCAGACAGGACTGGCAAAAAGTGCTCTTCACTGACGAGTCGCGGTTTTGTCTCACCAGGTGTGATGGTCGGATTTGTGTTTATCGTCGAATGAATGAGCGTTTCACTGAGGCCTGTACTCTGGAGCAGGATCGATTTGGAGGTGGAGGGTCCGTCATGGTCTGGGGCGGCATGTCACAGCATCTTCGGACTGAGCTTGTTGTCATTGCAGGCAATCTCATCGCTGTGCGATACAGGGAAGACATCCTCCTCCCTCATGTGGTACTCTTCCTGCAGGCTCATCCTGACATGACCCTCCAGTATGATAATGCCACCAGCCATACGTCTCATTCTGTGTGTGATTTCCTGCAAGGCAGGAATGTCAGTGTTCTGCCATGGTCAGAGAAGAGCCCGGATTTCAATCCCATTGAGCACGTCTGGGACCTGTTGGATTGGAGGGTAAGGGCTAAGGCCATTTCCCGCAGAAATGTCCAGGAACTTGGTGGACGAGTGGGGTAACATCTCAAAGCAAGAACTGGAAAATCTGGTGCAGTCCATGAGGAGGAGATGCACTGCTCTACTTAATGCAGCTGGTGGCCACACCAGATACTGACTGTTACTTTTGATTTTGACACATTATTCCATTTCTGTTAGTCACATGTCCGTGGATCTTGTTCAGTTTATATCTCAGTTGTTGAATCTTGTTATGAATACAAATATTTACACAAGTTAAGTTTGCTGAAAAAAACGCAGTTGACACAAAGGACGTTTCTTTTTTTGCAGAGTTTATACAGTGGGGAGAACAAGTATTTGATACACTGCAAATTTTGCAGGTTTTCCTACTTACAAAGCATGTAGAGGTCTGTCATTTTTATCATAGGTACACTTCAACTGTGAGAGACGGAATCTAAAACAAAAATCTAGAAACTCACATTGTATGGATTTTAAGTAATTAATTTGTATTAAGGTACATGAGAGGTACATGTGACTGAGGGAACAGCAGAGGTACATGTGACTGAGGGAACAGCAGAGGTACATGTGACTGAGGGAACAGCAGAGGTACATGTGACTGAGAGAACAGCAGAGGTACATGTGACTGAGGAAACAGCAGAGGTACATGTGACTGAGGGAACAGCAGAGGTACATGTGACTGAGAGAACAGCAGAGGTACATGTGACTGAGAGAACAGCAGAGGTACATGTGACTGAGAGAACAGCAGAGGTACATGTGACTGAGGGAACAGCAGAGGTACATGTGACTGAGGGAACAGCAGAGGTACATGTGACTGAGAGAACAGCAGAGGTACATGTGACTGAGAGAACAGCAGAGGTACATGTGACTGAGAGAACAGCAGAGGTACATGTGACTGAGAGAACAGCAGAGGTACATGTGACTGAGAGAACAGCAGAGGTACATGTGACTGAGAGAACAGCAGAGGTGCATGTGACTGAGGGAACAGCAGAGGTACATGTGACTGAGAGAACAGCAGAGGTACATGTGACTGAGAGAACAGCAGAGAATGAAGGAAAGGAAATGCAGTTTAGAGAGCCGAAGGTTGCATCCCAAATGGCAGCCTATTTCCTATTGAAACTCTGAGGCCTGATCAAAAGTATTGCTCTTTTTACGGAATAGGGACACATTTGGGACACACCCCATTCCTTCCTCATGACTCCTCTGCATGATATGAGTGTCTGCTTGTGGCTACATCTCTCTGCATGCATTCCAAATTGCACCATAATCCCTATTTAGTTTAGTATTTTGACCAGAGCCTTAAAGGATGCCATTTTTGGACGTATGCTCTACATCTCAGTATTCAAACAGTCTATAAATATTTGAATATACCGTGAACTGTCAGGCCATGCTTTATAGAATCACCATGAATAATGAGATGTTTGGCTGCCTTGTTTGATAACTTTACTTGTCTGAAAAAAAGAAGGAGAAGAGATCGAATAGAAAAAGAGCAGAATTGTTATGAGAAGGAATTTTACGAGAGAGATAGAATGAGGGCGATAGAGAGGAGACTGAATATTATGAGGGAGATAGAGAGGAGACTGAATATTATGAGGGAGATAGAGAGGAGACTGAATATTATGAGGGAGATAGAGAGGAGACTGAATATTATGAGGGAGATAGAGAGGAGACTGAATATTATGAGGGAGATAGAGAGGAGACTGAATATTATGAGGGCGATAGAGAGGAGACTGAATATTATGAGGGAGATAGAGAGGAGACTGAATATTATGAGGGAGATAGAGAGGAGACTGAATATTATGAGGGAGATAGAGAGGAGACTGAATATTATGAGGGAGATAGAGAGGAGACTTGATATTATGAGGGAGATAGAGAGGAGACTTGATATTATGAGGGAGATAGAGAGGAGACTGAATATTATGAGGGAGATAGAGAGGAGACTGAATATTATGAGGGCGATAGAGAGGAGACTTAATATTATGAGGGAGATAGAGAGGAGACTTGATATTATGAGGGAGATAGAGAGGAGACTGAATATTATGAGGGAGATAGAGAGGAGACTGAATATTATGAGGGAGATAGAGAGGAGACTTGATATTATGAGGGAGATAGAGAGGAGACTTGATATTATGAGGGAGATAGAGAGGAGACTTGATATTATGAGGGAGATAGAGAGGAGACTGAATATTATGAGGGAGATAGAGAGGAGACTGAATATTATGAGGGCGATAGAGAGGAGACTGAATATTATGAGGGAGATAGAGAGGAGACTGAATATTATGAGGGAGATAGAGAGGAGACTTGATATTATGAGGGAGATAGAGAGGAGACTTGATATTATGAGGGAGATAGAGAGGAAACTGAATATTATGAGGGAGATAGAGAGGAGACTTGATATTATGAGGGAGATAGAGAGGAGACTTGATATTATGAGGGAGATAGAGAGGAGACTGAATATTATGAGGGAGATAGAGAGGAGACTTAATATTGTGAGCGAGATAGTGTTAGCATTCCAACTCTTCCTAGTTTAACCACACATATATGAGGGACGGATGTGTAGAGAGAGAAGAACGGAGGGAGAGAGCTCTTTGCTCTTGGCCATAGTGGAGTTTGGAGTGTGACTGTTTGAGGTTGTGGACAGGTGTCTTTTATACTGATAACAAGTTCAAACAGGTGCCATTAATACAGGTAACGAGTGGAGGACAGAGGAGCCTCTTAAAGAAGAAGTTACAGGTCTGTGAGAGCCAGAAATCTTGCTTGTTTGTAGGTGACCAAATACTTATTTTCCACCATAATTTGCAAATAAATTAATTAAAAATCCTACAATGTGATTTTCTGGATTTTTCTTCTCATTTTGTCTGTCATAGTTGAAGTGTACCTATGATGAAAATTACAGGCCTCTCTCATCTTTTTAAGTGGGAGAACTTGCACAATTGGTGGCTGACTAAATACTTTTTTGCCCCACTGTAGACAGAGAGAGAGAGAGAGAGAGAGAGAGAGAGAGAGAGAGAGAGAGAGAGTGAAAACAATGTACTGAGCAAATGTCAAATTGACTTTTTAACAAACCCTGGAACACCTGTATTTGGGCTGTTTCTCCCATTCTTCTGTGCAGATCAACTAAAGCACTATCAGGTTGGATGGGGAGCACCACTGCACAGCTATTTTCATGTCTCTCCAGAGATGCTCGATTTAGTTCAAGTCCAGGCTATGGCTGTGCCACTCAAGGACATTAAGAGACTTGTCCTGAAGCCACTCATGTGTTTTCTTGGCTGTATTCTTAGGGACATTGTCTTGTTGGAAGGTGAAGCTTCACCCCAGTCTGAGGTCCTGAGAGCTTTGGAGCAGGTTTTCATCAAATATCTCTCTGTACTTTTCTGCATTCATCTTTCCCTCGATCCTGACAAGTCTCCAAGTACCTGCCGCTGAAAAATATCCTCACAGTATGATGCTGCCACCAATATGCTTCACCGTAGGGATGGTAACAGGTTTCCTCCAGACATGACGCTTGGCATTCGGGCCAAGAAACTTGTTTCTCATGGGAGTTCTTTAGGTGCCTGTTGGCAAACTCCTAGCGGGGTGTCATGTGCCTTTTATTGAGGAGTGGCTTCCGTCTGTTCACTCTACCATAAAGGCCTGATTGGTGGAGTGATGCAGAGATGGTTGTCCCTCTGGAAGGTTCTGCCATCTCCACTGAGGAACTCTGGAGCTCTGTCAGAGTCACCATCATGTTCTGGTCAGCTCCCTGACCAAAGCACTCCTCCCGGATTACTCAGTTTGGCTAGGCGGTCCACTCTAAGAAGAGTCTTGGTGGTTCCAAACTTCTTCCATTTAAGGATAATATTGACCACTGTGTTCTTGGGGACCTTCAACGCTGCAGAATTTTTTTGATACCCTTCGCCAGATCTGTACCTTGACACAATCCTGTCTTGGAGTTCTGCATACAATTCCTTCGACCTCATGGCTTGGTTTCTGCTCTGACAAGCACTGTCAACTGTGGGACATTATATAGACAGGTATGTCCCTTTCCAAATCATCTCCAATCAATTGAATTTACAACAAGTGGACTCCAATCAAGCTGTAGAAACATCTCAAGGATGATCAATGGAAACAGCCTGAGCCTGAGCTCAATTTTGAGTCTCATCGCAAAGGGTCTGAGTACTTAAGCTATTTACAGTATGTTGGGATTTTTTTATACATTTGCAAAAATCTCTAAAAACCTGTTTTCGCTCTGTCATTATGTGGTATTATGTATAGATTGAAGAGGAATAAACTTTCCGAAGGTAAATCAACTAATTTCAATGGGCACTAGAACAGTCTGCAGTACACGGCCTCAACCTACTAGAATCTGAAGTCAAATGCCTACTGTTTGCTGATGATCTGGTGTTTCTGTCCCATCCAAGGAGGGCCTACAGCAGCACCTAGATAATCTGCAGAGATTCTGTCAGACCTGGGCGCTGACAGTGAATCTCAATAATACAAAAATTATGGTGTTCCACATAGGTCCATTTGCCAGGACCACAAATACAAATTCCATCTAGACACCGTTGTCCTAGATCACACAAAAAGCTAAACATACCGCAGCCTAAACATCAGCGCCACAGGTCACTTCCACAAAGCTGTGAAAGATCTGAGAGAAAAGGCAAGAAGAGCCTTCTATGCCATTAAAAGAAACATCAAATTGGACATACCAATTAGGATCTGGCTAAAAATACTAAAATCAGTTATAGAACCCATTGTTCTTTATGGTTTTGAGGTCTGGCATCAGCTCACCAACCAAGATTCACAAAATGGGACAAACACAAAATTGAGAATCTGCATGCAGAATTCTGCAAACATATCCTCAGTGCACAATGTAAAACACCAAACAATGCATGCAGAGCATCATTATGCCGATACCCCAGTTAAATTCTACAACCACCTAAAAGGAATCAATTCTCAAGACTTCCATGACAAAGCAAACACCTACAGAGACATTAACCTGGAGAAGAGTCCCCTAAGCAAGCTGGTCCTGGGGATCTGTTCACAAACACAAACAGTGGGGTCAAACAGAGCCCCAGGACAGAAACAAAATGAGACCCAACCAAATCATGAGAAAACAAAAAGATAATTACATGACACATTGGAAATAATTAAGAATAAACCTGAGCAAACAAGAATGCTTTTCAGCGCTAAACAGTGAGTACACAGTGGCAGAATACCTGACTACTGTGACTGACCCAAAATGACTATGTACAGACTTAGTGAGCATAGCCTTGCTATTGAGAAAGGCCACCATAGGCAGATCTGGCTCTCAAGAGAAGACAGGCTATGTGCTCACAGCCCACAAAATGAGATGGAAACTGAGATGCCAAATGCCAAACCTCCTGCCAAATGTGTGACCATATTAGAGACACATACTTCCCTCAGATTAAACAGACCCACAAAGAATTTGAAAAAACAGTGGATGAAAAACCAGTGTGCAATCACAGCAACAATATTTGTGACCTGTTGCCACAACCAGTGAAGAACAAACACCACTGTAAATAAAACCAATATTTAAGTTAATTTATTTTCCCTTTTGTACTATTTGCACATCGTTACAACACTGTATATAGAAATAATATGATATTTGAAATGTATTAATTTTTTTTTGTAACTTTTGTGAGTGTAATGTTTACTGTTCATTTTTTTTATTGTTTATCATCTATTTCACTTGCTTTGGCAATTTCCCAAGCCAATAAAGACCCTTAAATTTCAAAACTGAATTGAGAGTGAGAGAGAGAGCACATTAAACTTAACCAATAATTGGTCTTACATTACTTTTAGGGCCCTTATGTACTTTCTAGGAATACATACAGAAGGATAAGTGCCAGAGAGAGAGAGAAGGAGAGAGAGAATGTGAGTTCAGAGAGAAAAAGCACATTATTATCTCTCTATCCCTCGCTTTGCTCCTCAAACGTGCAGAAAACACAAACTGCTCCCCTTCTGAACTGCTAATTTACACTACAGATCAAAGACATGGCAAAAGAGGAAGAGCGAGAGAGAGAGGGATAGATGAAGGGAGATAAAATGAGAGAGAAAGAAAAGAGAGAAAAAGCACATTATACAGTGCCTTTGGAAAGTATTCAGACCCCTGGACTTTTCCCACATTTTGTTAAAATCAACTAAATGCAGCATTACTATAAAAATGGAAGAGGAAAGGGGAAAGTAAGGAACTTGTCTGTCAAAATCAAATCACATTTTATTGGTCAAATACACATATTTAGCAGATGTTATTGCGGGTGTGCAAAATGCTTGTGTTCCTAGCTCCAACATTGCAGGAGTATCTAACGGTGCAGTAGTATCTAAAAACGATTCCCCAAAATATACACAAATCTAAAAGTTAAAGAACAGAATAGAGAAATATATAAATGTTAGATTGAGCAATGTCGGAGCGGCATTGACTAAAATACAATAGAATACAGTATATACATATGAGATGAGTAAAGCAGTATGTAAACATTATTTCAACATTATTAAAGTGACAAGTGTTCCATTATTAAAGTAGCCAGTGATTCCAAGTCTATGTACAGTATATAGGGCAGCAGCCTCTAAGGTGCAGGGTTGCATAACCATTTGGAATCTGGCTAGTGATGGCTATTTAACGGTTTGATGGCGTTATAAAGATTGAAGCTGTTTTTCAGTCTCTCTGTTACACGGAGTGCAACAAGGAAATGCAAGAGCAGACTCAGACAAGGAGACTGGGATAAAGTAAACAAGGTATTTATTGAAACACGGGGAAGATGGGGTAGCAGTCAGATGTGTGTTTGTCTTATCCCATCTTGTCCCATGTAAATAGTCGGTTTCATCGTTTTCTTTCATATATATTTTAATCTCACTTTCCACCAAAGATCTAAATATACTTTCCTGCAACCCGCCTCACCCAATGTGGTATGGATCTGCTATTTTTACTGGAACTTGCATGAGAAGCTAGCCAACTAACTAGCTGCTAGCTGGTAGTCACAGTTAGCCACGGCTAGCGGTCTTCACTTTTAGCTCGGACACCAGCCAGCTTTAGCTCGGTCAATACCTGCCAATCTGCACTGTGCAATATCAACCCAGAGCATATAGAACTGCTTTTCTCCACCACATCACCGGATTCATGCTGCAAGCTCTGTGCCATTACACCGAATAATCCCAGCTAGCTAGCTGCAACCGTGTGGCTACTGCTGGCTAACGCCTCTGTCCCAAATCAAGCACCAGTTAGCCTTGATCTAGCCTCGAGCTAGGCCAATCTCCCGGCTAGCCGAATAGGTATACCCGCTAATTTGTGGGCTACAATAGCTCGTTTGCCAATTGGTCTGGACCCTTCATTGACGACGGGGAGCCCTGTGTAATGCCCGGGGTGTAGTGGAGGAAAAAGTCAGACGCAGGAAACAGAGAGTGCAGAGTAGCGCTACTTCTTTATTCACCACACAGGTGAAAACGACGCCACTCAAACAAATGCCCCAAAACACAGGGGAACTAAACAGTCCAGAATAAGTCACGTACACGAACAACCGTGACTTACAGGCGTGTACACGAGTACACATAAAACAATCCCGCACATCCAGCAGGCGGGCCTGCAGGGTGTCACGACTTCGGTAGTAATCGTAATCGTCCGATGTGGTTTCAACAGGCTTTTCCATTGCGATATCTCCAAAGATCCAACTGCTAGCCCCGACCTGCTAGCTTTCTGAACGCCATGCCCCCGCTCGCCTAGCATAGGATTGACTACCGAACGGCTCCCGGACTCACCAATTGCTGCTCATTGGACCCTATGATCACTCGACTACGCATGACTCTCTCTAATGTCAATATGCCTCGTCTTCTTCGGTTTCAGTTAGTTATTGTTTTATTTTACTGCAGAGCCCCTAGTCCAGCTCAAAATGCCTCAGATAGCTCTTTTGTTGCACACCCCACACATGGGGAGACCTCACCTGGCTTAGCTGGTGTCTCCAGAGATGCAAGCTCTCTCATCGTCACTCAATGCCTAGGTTTACCCCAACTGTCTCACATCCTACCATATCCTTGTCTGAACATTATGGCCTGAATCTTTTCTACCAAGCCCAGAAATCTGCCCCTTTTATTCTCTGTTCCAAACGTGCTAGATGATCAGCTCTTATAGACTTTAGCCATACCCTTATCCTACTCCTCCTCTGTCCCTCTGGTGATGTAGAGGTTTACCCAGGCCCTGTAGCCCCCGGCATCACACCTATTCCCCATGCGCTCTCATTTGTTGACTTCTGTAACCACAAAAGCATTGGTTTGTTTGTTTTATTCACTGCTTTAGCACACTCCACCAACCCTGATGTCCCAGCCCTGACTGAATCCTGGCTTAGAAAGGCCAACAAAATACAGAAATGTCCATCCCCAACTACAACATTTTCCGTCAAGATAGAACTTCCAAAACGGGCATAGTTACAATCTACTGCAGAGACAGGCTGCAGAGTTCTGTCATAATATCCAGGTCTGTGCCCAAACAGTTCAAGCTTCTACTTTTAAAAATCCACCTTTCCAGAAACAAGTTTCTCACTGTTGCCGCTTGTTATAGACCCCCTTCAGCCCCAGCTGTGCCCTGGACACCATATGTGAATTGATTGCACCCTATCTATCTTCAGAGTTTGTACTGTTAGGTGACTGTGATATGTTACTCACCCCGGCCGTCCTACAATCTAAGATAGATGCCCACAATCTCACACAAATTATCAAGGAACCTACCAGGTACAACCCTAAATCCGTAAACATGGGCACCCTCATAGATGTCATCCTGACCAACTTGCACTCTAAATACACCTCTGCTGTCTTCAACCAGGATCTCAACAATCACTGCCTCATTGCCAGTGTCCGTAATGGGCCCGCGGTCAAACGACCACCCCTCATCATTGTCAAGCGCTCCCTGAAACACTTCAACGAGCAGGCCTTTCTAATCGACCTGGCCCGGGTATCCTGGAAGGATACTGACCTCATCCCGTCAGTAGAGGATGCCTGGTTGCTCTTTAAAAGTGCTCTCCTACTTTCCTCTTAAATAAGCATGCCCCATTCAAAAAAAATTACAACAAGGAACAGATATAGCCCTTGGTTCACTCCAGACTTGACTGCCCTTGATCAGCACAAAAACATCCTGTGGCGTATTGCATTACCATCGAATAGCCCCTGCCATATGCAACTTTTCTTGGAAGTCAGGAACCAATATACTCAGTCAGTTAGGAAAGCGAAGGCTAGCTTTTTCAAACTGAAAATTGCATCTTGTAGCACTAATTCCAGAAGTTTTGGGACACCGTAAAGTCCATGGAGAACAAGAGCACCTCCTCCCAGCTGCCCACTGCACCGAGGCTAGGAAATACTGTCACCACAGATACATCTACGATAATTGAGAATTTCAATAAGCAGGGTTCTATGGGTTCACCTGGCTAGCCCTACCCTGGCCAACAGCTCTGCACCCCCTCAGCAACTTGCCCAACCCCCCCCCCCCCCCCCCCCCCGCTTCTCCTTCACCCAAATCCAGATACCTGATGCTCTGAAAGAGCTGCACAATCTGGATCCCTACAAATCAGCTGGGCTAGACAATCTGGACCCTCTTTTTCTAAGATTATCAGCCGAAATTGTTGCAATGCCCATTACTAGCCTGTTCAATATCTCTTTCTTATCTAAAGATTGGAAAGCTGCCATGGTCATCCCCCTATTCAAAGGGGGAGACACTCTAGACCCAAACTGTTACAGACATATATAAATCCTGCCCTGCTTTTCTAATGTCTTCGAAAGCCAAGTTAACGAACAGATCACAGAACATTTAGACTCCCACCATACCTTCTCCACTAAGCAATCTGGTTACCGAGCTGGTCATGGGTGCACCTCAGCCACGTTCAAGGTCCTAAACGATATCATAACCGCCATAGATAAAAGACAGTACTGGGCAGCTGTTTTCATCGGCCTGGCCACCACATTCTTATTGGCAGACTCAATTGCCTTTGTTTCTCAAATGACTGCCTCACCTGGTTCACCAACTACTTCTCAGATACAGTTCAGTGTGTCAAATCCGAGGGCCTATTGTCTGGACCTCTGGTAGTCTCTATGGGGGTGCCACAGGGTTTAATTCTCGGGCCGACTCTTTCCCCTATATATCAATGATGTCGCTCTTGTTGCTGGTGATTCTCTGATCCCATTCTGTATACATATGACTCTTCCTTGGACACTGTTAACAAACCTCCAAACCACCTTCAACGCCATACAACACTCCTTCCGTGTCTTCCAACTGCTCTTAAATGATAGTAAAACTAAATGCATGCTCTTCAACCGATCGCTGCCCGCACCTGCCCGCCCGTCTATCATCACCACTCTGTACAGTTCTGACTTAGAATATGTGGATAGCTACAAATACCTAGGTGTCTGGTTAGACTGTAAACTCTTCATCCAGACTCATTTTAAGGATCTCCAATCCAAAATTAAATCTAGAATTGGCTTCCTATTTTGCAGCAAAGCATCCTTCACTCATGCTGCCAAACATACCCTCGTAAAACTGACTATCCTACCAATCCTTTACTTCGGCGATGTCATTTGCAAAATAGTTTCCAACACTCTACTCGGGAAATTGGATGTAGTCTATCACAGTGCCATCCGTTTTGTCATCAAAGCCCCATATACCCAGCACTGCGACCTGTATGCTCTAGTTGGCTGGCCCTCGCTACATATTCGTCGCCAAACCCACTTTGCTAGGTAAAGCTCCACCTTATCTCAGCTCACTGGTCACCATTGCAACATCCACCGGTAGCACGCGCTCCAGCAGGTATATTTTACTGGTCATCCCCAAAGCCAACACCTCTTTTGGCCGCCTTTCCTACCAGTTCTCTGCTGCCAATGACTGGAACAAATTAGAAATCCAATATGGATGGTGTTAAGAGATAGATGGGAGGGGCTGAATGGAGCTGAATGTTGTGACTAAGTTAACTAATGTAAAACATACTGTGTCCGTAAAATGTATATAGGTTCAGAACTTTTGTGAAATAGCACAGTTTGAAAGATATGGCAAATAGAAATCGAACCGGATGGACATCAGAAATAGATGAAAGAGGTTGAGGGTAGAGGAAGGACATCAGAAATAGTTGAAAGAGGTTGAGGGTAGAGGGAGGACATCAGAAATATATGAAAGAGGTTGAGGGTAGAGGAAGGACATCAGAAATAGTTGAAAGAGGTTGAGGGTAGAGGAAGGACATCAGAAATAGATGAAAGAGGTTAAGGGTAGAGGAAGGGCATCAGAAATTGATGAAAGAGGTTGAGGGTAGAGGAAGGACAGGAGTAAAAACAAACAAAATAGAGCTATTGTAAAATATACTGTGTCCATAAAATGAAAATGGAATGTATGAGCTGGAAGTAGAAGCCAAAGCATTGTTATTCAATCGTTTAGTCCAATTAGGGGACGGGTCGTAGGGTTATACAGTACCAGTCAAAAGTTTGGACACACTTACTCATTCAAGGGTTTTTCTTTATTTTTACTATTTTCTACATTGTAGAATAATATTGAACACATAAAAACTATGAAATAACACATAGGGAATCAGGTACAAGCCAAAAAAGGTGTTAAACAAATCAAAATCTATTTTATGTTTGAGGTTCTTCAAAGTAGCCACCCTTTGCCTTTGCCTTTGCACACTCTTGGCATTCTCTCAACCCGCTTCATGGGGTAGCCACTTGGAATGCATTTCAATTAACAGGTGTGCCTTGTTAAAATTTAAGTTGTGCAATTTCTTTCCTTCTTAATGCGTTTGAAAAAATCAGTTTTGTTGTGACAAGGTAGGCGTGGTATACAGAAGATAGCCTTATTTGGTAAAATACCAAGTCCATATTATGGCAAGAACAGTTCAAATAAGCAACCAGTTTTTTCAAGTGCAGTCACAAAAACCATCAAGCTCTATGATGAAACTGGCTCTCATGAGGACCGCCACAGGAAAGGGAAACCCAGAGTTACCTCTTCTGCAGAAGATAAGTTCATTAGAGTTATCTGCACCTCAAATTGCAGCTCAAATAAATCAGGTGCATGAGATGACCTGGCCTCCATAATCACAAAACCTCAACATAACTGAAATGGTTTGGGGAGAGTTGGACTGCAGAGTGAAGGAAAAGCAGCCAACAAGAGCTCAGCATATGTGGGAACTCCTTTAAGACTTTTGGAAAAGCATTCCAGTTGAGTATTTTGTTGTTTAAAATGAATATGAACTTGTTTTCTTTGCATTACTCGAGGTCTGAGGTTTTTGCTATTTTGACCAGTTGTCATTTTCTGCAAATAAATGCTCTAAATGACAATATTTTTCTTTGGAATTTGGGAGAAATGTTGTCAGTAGTTTATAGAATAAAACAAAAATGTTCATTTTACCAAAACACATACCTATAAATAGTAAAACCAGAGTAACTGATAATTTTGCAGTGGTCTCTTAGTTTTTTCCAGTGCTGTACATATATTTGCAAAAACATATCTGGGGGATTGGAAGTGAAGTAGACCATTAAATTGATGGAAGCAACAGTCTATTACAATGTTGAAGCTGATCTACCAACTAAAAAAATGAAAAATAAACTTTTCTAAAAACCTGTTTTAGCTTTGTCATTATGGGGTATTGTGTGTAGATTGACGAGGGGAAAAAACTATATATTTTAAAATAAGGCTGTAATGTAACAAAATGTGGAGAAAGTCAAGGGGTTGGAATACTTTCCAAATGCACTGTACACCAATAATTGGTCTTTGATAGCTTTTAGAGCCCTTACGTGCAAATATAAATACTTGTATATATACATAGGGAGAAGTGTGGACTAAAGAGGGAAGCAGAAAGAGAGACATTTTTCAGACAATCTGATCCAGAGCAACATAAGGTTTAAGTTCCTTGCTCAAGGGAACATTGAGACATTTTTCACATAGTCAGCTCAAGGATTCAAACCAGCGACCTTTAAGTTACTGGCCTGATGCACTTAAGCACTAGGCTACCTGCAAGGCTATAGAGAATGAGAGAAAGATAAAGCCCTTAAATGTAACTTTAAATTGAGAGAGAGAGTAAGTTTTAGAGAGTTAGAAAGAGAGAGAGAGAGAGAGAGAGAGAGAGAGACTTAAGTAAGGGTGGAACAGAACAGAACAGCAGTAGAGGGACACTAAATTGCAGAAGCTTAAATGGAGGTACTCCATCTTAAAAGTCCTCCTTTACCCCTCCATCTTGCCCTCATCCCTCCATACTCTCTCCTTTCATCACTCCATTCCGCTCTCAAATGACTCCACTTAGACCTCCCTGCTCACCTCCCTCCTTCCATCACTCCTGCTCACACCTCCTACCTTCACCCCTTCTTCCTTCCATTATCCATCTTCCTTCTCAGCACTGCAAGTCTCTCCGTTTTTCTATATTCCCTCAACTACTTACCGCCCATTCCACCCCCTGTCCCCCACACTCGCTACCCCTCGTCCGCTCACTCCCTCACCCTCTCTCCTCCCACCCCCTGCCCATGTGCTGCCTCCATAAATCAGGTCCTAGAGATAGTTTTAATGGGTTTTTAATGAGCCTAATGTTTTGTGTTTTAATGAACTTATTACATCAGCTTGAATCATTTTAGAGGAATGAAAAATTATGGAGAAATGGCCCACATTAATTTAATTTACTGCTCAATCTGCCTGCCCAGCTAGCCGGGGGTAGGGCAGAGGAGAGAGAGGAGGAGAGAGAGAGGATAGAGATAGGAGGGAAGAAGAGAAAGGGAGGAGAAAAGAGGGGTAGGGAGATACGAATGAGGTGCAGGAGTAGAAGAAGGAGGCTGAAGAGGAGAAGGATGAGAGATAAGAATAGAAGGAAGAGGAGAAGAGAAGGAAACAAGCAAAGAGGGAGGAGGTGAGGAGGAGGAGAAAAGAAAGAGAAGAGTAAACAAAGACGTCTCCCAACCTGTTAGGAGGAGATGTCATTCTCTCTCTCTCCACACTGGTAGGTGGAGACGTTGTTCTCTCTCTCCAGACTGGTAGAAGGAGACGTCATTCTCTCTCTCCTGACTGGTAGGAGGAGACGTCGTTCTCTCTCTCCAGACTGGTAGGAGGAGACGTCATTCTCTCTCTCCAGACTGGTAGGAGGAGACTTCGTTCTCTCTCTCCTGACTGGTAGGAGGAGACGTCGTTCTCTCTCTCCTGACTGGTAGGAGGAGACGTCGTTCTCTCTCTCCTGACTGGTAGGAGGAGACGTCGTTCTCTCTCTCCAGACTGGTAGGAGAAGACGTCATTCTCTCTCTCCAGACTGGTAGGAGGAGACGTCATTCTCTCTCTCCAGACTGGTAGGAGAAGACGTCATTCTCTCTCTCCAGACTGGTAGGAGGAGACGTCATTCTATCTCTCCAGACTGGTAGGAGGAGACGTCATTCTCTCTCTCCAGACTGGTAGGAGAAGACGTCATTCTCTCTCTCCAGACTGGTAGGAGGAGACGTCATTCTCTCTCTCCAGACTGGTAGGTGGAGACGTCGTTCTTTCTCTCCTGACTGGTAGGAGTAGACGTCGTTCTCTCTCTCCTGACTGGTAGGAGGAGACGTCATTCTCTCTCTCCAGACTGGTAGGAGGAGACGTCATTCTCTCTCTCCAGACTGGTAGGTGGAGACGCCGTTCTCTCTCTCCAGACTGGTAGGAGGAGACATCATTCTCAATCTCCAGACTGGTAAGAGCTAAATGGTTGTAATTTACGAGGCTACGCTGCAGGGTTGTTGGTTAGTCTTGTCTCCAATTAGAGCTCTTTGTAAGGATCTCATGATGCTCTCACAAAGACACAGAGAAAGGTACACACACACACAGAGAAAGGTACACACACTCACTTGGAGAAAGGTACACACACACACACTCACACAGAGAAAGGTACACACACACACGCTCACACACACTCACTTGGAGAAAGGTACACACACACACACAGAATGGTACACACACTCACACAGAGAAAGGTGCACACACACACACTCACACACACGGAGAAAGGTACGCACACACACTCACACAGAGAAAGGTACACACACACACATGGAGAAAGGTGTACACACACATGCACACACGCACTCACAAGCAGAACGGTACACACACACGAACACAGAGAAAGGTACACACACACACTCACAAAGAGAAAGGCACAAACACATACAGAGTTACATGCATGCAGGCGAAGGCACTCACACACACACACACACACACCCACACACACACACACACACATACGCTCACACACACGCTCACACACAAACACTGCCGAAGATGATCGCTCTGATTTTCACTGCAGCCAATAAGAAGAGAGGTGGTGAATAGATGAGGGCGGAAGATCCCACAGCACACTCGCTCTCTCTATCTCTCTCTCTCAATTCAATTCAGTAGACTTTACTGACATGGCAACTTAAATTATTTACATAATAATAATACATAATACAGAGTATACATATAACAACAAATTTTGGGACCTTTCTCTCAGTTCAAGGGCTTTATTGGCTTGGGAAACATATGTTTACATTGCCAAAGCAAGGGAAGTAGATAATAAACAAAAGTGAAATAAACAATACAAATTAAGAGTAAATATTACACTCACAAAAGTTCCAAAAGAATAAACACATTTCAAATGTCTTGTTATGTGCAAATAGTTAAAGTACAAAAGTGAAAATAAATAAACACAAATATGGGTTGTATTTACAATGGTGTTTGTTCTTCACTGGTTGCCCTTTTCTTGTGGCAACAGGTCAATAAATCTTGCTGCTGTGATGGCACATTGTGATATTTCACCCAGTGAAATGCGACCTGTATGATCTCGTTGGTTGGCCCTCGCTTCATACTCGTCGCCAAGCCCACTGGCTACAGGTCATCTACAAGTCTCTGCTTGGTAAAGCCCCGCCTTATCTCAGCTCACTGGTCACCATAGCAGCACCAAACCGTAGCATCCGCTCCAGCAGGTATATCTCACTGGTCATCCCCAAAGCCAATTCTTCCTTTGGCCGCCTCTCCTTCCAGTTCTCTGCTGCCAATGACTGGAACGAACTGCAAAAATCACTGAAGCTGGAGACTTTTCTCCCCCACTAGCTTTAAGCACCAGCTGTCAGAGCAGCACACAGATCACTGCACCTGTTCATAGCTCATCTGTAAATAGCCCATCCAATGTACCTCATCCCCATACTGTATTTATTAATTTTTTTATTTTGCTCCTTTGCACCCCAGTATCTCAACTTGCACATTCATCTTCTGCACATCTTACCATTCCAGTGTTCAATTGCTATATTTAAATGACTTTGCCACCATGGCATATTTATTGCCTTGCCCCTCTTATCCTTCCTCATTTGCACATGCTGTTGTATTATTGACTGTATGTTTGTTTATTCCATGTGTAACTTTGTGTTGTTGTATGTGTCGAACTGCTTGCTTTATCTTGGCCAGGTTGCAGTTACAAATGAGAACTTTTTCTCAACTAGCCTACCTTGTTAAATAAAGGTGAAATAAAATAAAATACAATTCTCAATAGCAAGGCGATGCTCATTGAGTCTGTACATAGTCAAAGCTTTCCTTCAGTTTGGGTCAGTCACAGTGGTCAGGTATTCTGCACAGTGTACTCTCTTTGTAAGGCCAAGTAGCATTCTAGTTTGCTCAGTTTCTTTTGCTAATTCTTTCCAATCTGTCAAGTAATTATCTTTTTGTTTTCTCATGATTTGGTTGGGTCTAATTGTGGTGCTGTCCTGGGGCTCTGTGGGGTCTGTTTGTGTTTGTGAACAGAGCCCCAGGACCAGCTTGCTTAGGGGACTCTTCTCCGGGTTCATCTCTTTGTAGGTGATGGCTTTGTTATGGAAGGTTTGGAAATTGCTGCCTTTTAGGTGGTTGTAGAATTTAGTTGCTCTTTCCTGGATTTTGTCCTAATTATGCTCTGTGTGCATTAGTTGGTGTTTTATGTTGTAGATTGAGGATGTTTTTGCAGAATTCTGCATGCAGAGTCTCAATTTGGTCTTTGTCACATTTTGTAAATTCTTGGTTGGTTAGTGGACCCAAGACCTCACGACAATAAAGAGCAATAGGTAATGTAACTGAGTTAAGTCTTTTTAGCCAGATCCTAATTGAGATGTCAAATGTTATGTTCCTTTTGATGGTGTAGAAGTCCCTTCTTAACTTCTTAATCGCTCACAGCTTTGTGGAAGTTTACTGTGGCGCTGATGTCTAGGCTGAGGTACATATAGCTTTTTGAAGCTCTATGGCAACAGTGTCTAGATGGAATTTGTATTTGTGGTCCTGGCAAATTGACCTTTTTGGGAACACCATTATTTATGTCTTACTGAGATTTACCGTCAGGGCCCAGGTCTGACAGAATCTGTGCAGAAGATCTAGGTGCTGCTGTAGGCCCTCCTTGCTTTTGGACAGAAGCACCAGATCATCAGCAAAAAGTAGACATTTGACTTGATATTCTAGCAGGATGAGGCCGGGTGCTGCAGACTGTTCTAATGCCCATTCAATTCATTGGTATACTGTATATGTTGAAGACGCTGCATACCTGTCTTACACTCCGGCCCTGAGGAAACTAATCTGTGTGTTTTTTGTGAGTTTTAGCTGCACACTTGTTGTTTTATTATGAGAAGACTTTGCTTTTATTTTGGTTTGCTTGTTTGTCAATTAGTAGCTGATTCTAAGATTTGTATACGATCATGTACTGTATATGTTTTTGCTGTTTGTTCTTTGTTTTAGAGCCAAAAATATTGAAGAATTTGTTTAGATTATTCAATTACTTAAAGCTGATTTCTGACGTGCTGTTCCTTCTTTTTCTGTACTGTATTTCTGTATTGTTTTAGTGATTCACCATAGTGAAGGCGTAGACACAGGTTTTCTGGGTCTCTTTGTTTTGGTTGGATAGGTTTCTCAATTAATTTCTTAGGTTTTTGCATTCTTCATCAATCCATTAGCGATTGTTGTTAATTTTCTTAGGTTGTCTGGTTGTCTGGTTGATATGTTTATACTTGATAGGGAAGCTGAGAGGTCAAATATACTATTTAGGCTTTGTACTGCCAAGTTTACCACTTCACTATTGCAGTGAAATGTTTTCTCCAGGAAGTTGTCTAAAAGGGATTGAATTTGTTGTTGCCTAATTCTTTTTTGGTAGCTTTTTCTCACTACTTTCCTTCCATCTATAGTGTTTCTTTATAGTATGCAGTTTCCTCAGCTTTGATGCCTTGTGATTGAGTATTGAGTATTGATTCTGCTGTGATTTGATATCGGTGTCATTGAGCTGACTGTGAATGCTCTGAGAGAATCTGGTTTGAGGTCAGCGATAAAGTAGTCTACAGTACTGCTGCCAAGAGATGAGGAGTCCCCTCGAAGCCTACCATTGACTATGTACAGACCCAGCATGCAACAGAGCAGCAGCAGTTCTGACCCGTTGGTTGTTTTTGTCATATTTGTCTCTAGGGGGGCATTTGAGGGTGTCAGGTTCTTGTCCAGTTAAGGCTTCTACAGTAAGTCGCCACAGACAAGTACACATCCCTGGGCCTGGAAATAATTGATTTCCCTCTCCAGGATGGAGAAGCTATCTTCATTTAAGTATGGTGTGGATATACAGTGACTTGCGAAAGTATTCACCCCCTTTGGCATTTTTCCTATTTTGTTGCCTTACAACATGGACTTAAAATGGGTTTTGGGGGGTGTTTGTATAATTTAATTTATACAACATGCCTACCGCTTGTAGGCATGTTGTATAAATCTCCTACTGGAGATGCAAAATATGTTTTATTGTGAAACAAGCAAGAAATTAGACAATAAAACAGAAAACTACATAATTATTCAACCCCCATCCCCCCACAATTCTGCCCATTCTTCAAGGCAAAACTGCTCCAGCTCCTTCAAGATGGATGGGTTCCACTGGTGTACAGAAATCTTTAAGTCATACCACAAATTCTCAATTAGATTGAAGTCTGGACTTTGACTAGGCCATTCCAAGACATTAAATGTTTCCACATAAACCACTCAAGTGTTGCTTTAGCAGTATGCTTAGGATCATTGTCCTTCTGGAAGGTGAACCTCCATCCCAGTCTCAAATCTCTGGAAGACTGAATCAGGTTTCCCTCAAGAATTTCCCTGTATTTAGCACCATCCATCATTCCTTAAATTCTGACCAGTTTCCAGGTCCCTGCCGATGAAAAACATCCCCACAGCATGATGCTGCCACCACCATCCTTCACTGTGGGGATGGTGTTCTCGGGTGATGAGAGGTGTTGGGTTTGCGCCAGACATAGCATACATCTTGATGGCCAAATTCTCAATTTCCAGTTTCATCTGACCAAAGTACCTTCTTCCATTTGTTTGGGGAGTCTCCCACAAGCCTTTTGGTGAACACTTTATGCTCTCTCTGGGATATGTGGGACGCTAGCGTCCCACCTCGCCAACAGCCAGTGAAATTGCAGGGCGCCAAATTCAAACAACAGAAATCTCATAATTAAAATTCCTCAAACATACAAGACATTTTAAAGATACAATTCTTGTTAACTTCTTGATGCACCCATCCCGTTAGCGGGATCATTTTCATCAACATCCTCTGAATTGCAGAGCGCCAAATTCAAATTAAATTACGAAAAACATTTAATTTTCATGAAATCACAAGTGCAATATAGCAAAACACAGCTTAGCTTGTTGTTAATCCAAAGCATAACAAGCGTTTATGTAGAGTGGCAAAAAAGGGGGTCGAGTGATAAATGGCAGATATGTGAGAGCAGAACTAATAAACGGGCTCTGCCCGATCACTAAAATGGCCACCCCTGTCAGAACTACAGATCACAAAATGGCCGACCGCCAAAACTACAAGTCCCAGAAGCAAGGGGAACCCTCAGAAGGTGGAGCCGACACACAGATAAAGGGTCAAGAAAAACCAGGAAGAGGGAGAGAGAGTGCTGGAAGGATCTATGAACAATAGAGAAAGAGACAATAGAGATTGGCTGGATTTACTGTGTATGAGCTGGATTGTTTTGGACTTACCTGTTGACTCCGGCAGCGCTGGAGAGGAGGAAGGCTCCGGCAGCACTGGACAGGCGGAGCACCTGTAGGGATGAGACAGAGAGACAGCCTGGTGCGGGGGGGCTGCCACCGGAGGGCTGGTGCGTGGAGGTGGTACCGGATAGACCGGACCGTGCAGGCGCACTGGAGCTCTTGAGCACCGAGCCTGCCCAACCTTCGAGGTGGAATAGCCCGCACTGGGCTATGCAGGCGAACCGGGGACACCAAGCGCAAGGCTGGTGCCATGTAAGGCTGGTGCCACGCACTAAAACGCTTCTGCGAGCAGACCTTTCTAATCGACCTGAACCGGGTATCCTGGAAGGATATTGACCTCATCCCGTCAGTTGAGGATGCCTGGTCATTCTTAAAAAGTAACTTCCTCACCATCCTAGATAAGCATGCTTCGTTCAAAAAATGCAGAACTAAGAACAGATATAGCCCTTGGTTCACTCCAGACCTGACTGCCCTCGACCAGCACAAAAACATCCTGTGGCGGACTGCAATAGCATCAAATAGTATGCAACTGTTCAGGGAAGTCAGGAACCAATACACGCAGTCAGTCAGGAAAGCAAAGGCCAGCTTTTTCAAGCAGATATTTGCATCCTGTAGCTCTAACTCCAAAAAGTTCTGGGGCACTGTAAAGTCCAAGGAGAACAAGAGCTGCCCACTGCACTGAGGCTAGGTAACACGGTCACCACCAATAAATCCATGATAATCCATACCTTCCTCCTGGCTACTCCAACCTCGGCCAAGATCCTACCGATCTTCGACTTCGGCGATGTCATCTACAAAATAGCTTCCAATACTCTACTCAGCAAACTGGATGCAGTTTATCACAGTTTATCTCTCTCTCTCTCTCTCTCTCTCTCTCTCTCTCTCTCTGTCTCTGTGTGTGTGTGTGTGTGTGTGTGTGTGTGTGTGTGTGTGTGTGAGAGAGAGAGCGAGTTCAACAACAGGATAATTAGGTTTAGGGTTAGGAGCTAGGTTAGGTTTAGGGTTAAGATTAGGTTTTTGGGTTAAGGTTAGGGTTAGGTTTGGGGTTAGGTGTTAGGGAAAATAGGATTTAGAATGAGACTGAATTATATTTCCCACAAGGTTGGCTCTGCAAGACTGTGTACGCATACTTGTGTGTCTGTGTATGTTTCTCTCTGTGTGTGCGCGTGTGTCTCTCTCTCTCCCTGTCTCTCCTCCTCTACCAGTTCTCACAGTCTTCACGTCAGAATTAGACATTCATCTGTGTTTCTCAAACGTAACATTTTGAAGTTGTTACAAACGTTCCAAACGTCAAATTTGTGTTTATGGTTAAGTTTAGGCATCAACTCCGAATTCGAAAGGTTAGGCAGTTACACTGAATGATTAAGGTAAGTGTTAAGGTTTGCTTAAAACCAAAATATGTTGCCCCTAGTGGCGGGTTTCCATGTCATGTCCCGACATCCTCTGACATGGATTGATGTCGAATATACTTGTTTTCTATTACTGTGTGTGTGTGTGTGTGTGTGTGTGTGTGTGTGTGTGTGTGTGTGTGTGTGTGTGTGTGTGTGTGTGTGTGTGTGTGTGTGTGTGTGTGTGTGTGTGCGTGCGTGCGTGCGTGTGTGTGTGTCACATTGGTTGCTGTATCTTCATTCACCTCAATCGAACATTCACCTTAAAAACGATCATTTAGTACTGTCGTGGAAATTTCCTCTATTTAACAAATCATGGGAGCAAACCACACACAAGTCAGAGTTAGTTATCAAAGTCCATCTTTAATTATATCAGCTCTATCATCATCCTGTGACTCTCAGATCGATTCAGTGTCTATCAATGAATTCTCTGAGAGCCGCTTCTGCATTGCAACTGCGATCCTTTAATAGCAAAGAACACACATAGTCAGACAGCATAGACATAATAAATCGTTCAGCTTTGTCTCCTTACTCAAACCCCAAAACCATAAACCAACCCTCCATATCAACAGGCATATATCAAATTGTCATTTAGATACAACCAATTCTAAATACAACCAATCCTGGACAAGCTCACGGAGAGGATATAATGATTCCAGACAGTGCCATCCCCGATGGGAAAAGTAGGGAGTGAACTGGCACACAGACACAGTGGAGCAAAAGATATGTTTACACATGATGACACTTTGACCTCTCCCCTCTCTGCGGCCCATGCAACTTAGTCTTGACATAGAACAGATAACTGCAACCTCGCCACAGTATTATACAAAAATACCATTCTTGATGAGAAGTAACTTACAAACATATGATGAATATAAAACATCTTACATATGTTACCAACAAATTCGGATTATTCCACAACAGTACGTACAGAGGGATCTGTTAGCAGAACAATATTTTTTTCATCAAAATAAACAAATGCATTTGCTTTAGATTACTTTCTGTGTGTGCAGTTTCACAGAAAGTGTCCTGCAATTCTACACATTTTGCCAATGGAGACATTTTTGTTGTTAATATGATTCTGAGTGTCTCTTGGCGTGTGTGACGGATGCCCGTGTCCCTGGCAGAGATCTCAGCTGACCCGTGTCCGCCTTAACGCTAACTGGAAGAGGGAATTATGGGTAGGGGGTGGGACGGCCACGCCCCTTACGGCTGACAGGGCAGTCAGTGACCGATCTGTCTCACGGACATTTACATCATTACACCACACACATACAAACACGCAGACACACACACACTTTCGCCATGTTCCTTCTTTCACGCTCTACTTTTCATTTTCTCATTTTCTTTCTCTGTCTTCCTCCTTTCCTTAATCTATTTTGTTTCTTTCACTCCCTCTTGTCTGCTTGTTTCGCTCTCATGTTCCCTTTCCCTCTTTTCCTTCCTTATTTGTTTCTCATTTGATATATCCTTTCATCCTGTCGTGCTATTTTTACAAATAATTGCATTTCCATCCTTCTCTCTTTCTCACTCTCTCTACCCATCTTCCACTCAACCTCTCTCTTTCTGTCGTGACTTGTCACTAACTCCAAACTTCGGTTGAGTCATCATCTAACCCCAGAGAAGACAGATCCACACTTCCATCACCATCTAACAACGACAGGTACAGTATGTCTACATTTAGTTTGTTATATAATGACAGGATCAGTGAAGGTCTTGAGATATTTTCTGACATGTCACATCAGAGAGAGCGAAAGAGAGAGAGCGAGAGAGACGGAGAGATTGAAAGAGAGTGAGAGAGCGAAAGAGAGAGAGCAAGAGAGAGTGACAGAGAGAACAAAAGAGAGAGAGACGAAAGAGAGCGAGAGAGAGAGAGATGGTGAAATAGGTAGAGAGAGAGGAGGGCTACCAAAGCCACATAGCATACAGGTAATTATGGAAACCCTCTGCTACCTCCCTCCAGACCCTCCACTCTCCCCCAGTCAGCGGTCAGGTCCAGCCCAGGAGAGTGAGTCTTAGACAGGCCTGATTCCTAGATACCTCCCTCGAGGGTCTGGTAGTGTAATTGACCAGCTTTGGGGAGTGACAGCTTTGGCAGGTTCCTAAATAAGACCAGGCAGTTTTCCCCAGCCTGCTCTCACAGGGCAAAGGTAGCTTAAAGTGGCAATTCAAACAACAACAAAACGTCTACCCCGCCACTGTTTTGGAAAAACAGTTGAGGGATGGAGAATTGAAACCACACTTAAATGCAAAGATAAGGCAATGGATGCCTGAGTGACCATCAAACTGATAGTTTATGTTTTTGAGTCAATAGGGTCAAACAAGCTTATATTTTGTGTTGACCAAAGCTCAATAAGCATTTATTAATTATATTTTTAAATAATCATTTGGTGTATCATTAATTTAAAAGTCCAGAAATGGATCTACCAATTGCAGATCGCCCCTTTAACTTCACCCCAGGGGAGAATGACATATACAGTACCCGACACACCTACTCCTTTTTACTATTTTCTACATTGTAGAATATGATGAAGACATCAAAACTATGAAATAACACATATGGAATCATGTTGTAACCACAAAAGAATTAAACAAATCTAAATATATTTTATTTTTGAGAATCTTCATAGTAGCCACCCTTTGCCTTGATGACAGCTTTGCACACTCTTGGTATTCTCTCAACCAGCTTCACCTGGAATACTTTTCCAACAGTCTAGAAAGGAGTTCGCACGTATGCTGAGCACTTGTTGGCTGCTTTTCCTTCACTCTGCGGTCCAACTCATTCCAAACCAATTAGGTTGAGGTTGAGTGATTGTGGAGTCCAGGTCATCGTATGCAGCACTCCATCACTCTCCTTGGTCAAATAGCCCTTACACAGCCTGGAGATGTGTTGGGTAATTGTCCTGTTGAAAACAAATGATAGTCCTGCTAAGCGCAACCAGATGGGATGGCGTATCACTGCAGAATGCTGTAGTAGCCATGCTGGTTAAATGTGCCTTGAATTCTAATTAAATCACCAACATTGTCACCAGCAAAGCACCCCCACACCATCACACCTCCTCCATGCTTCACGGTGGGAACCACACATGCAGAGATCCGTTCACCTGCTCTGCGTCTCAAAAGACATGGCGGCTGGAACCAAAAATCTCACATTTGGACTCATTGGACCCAAGGACAGATTTCCACCGGTCTAATGTCCATTGCTCATGTTTCTTGGTCCAAGCAAGTCTCTTCTTAATATTAGTGTCCTTTTGCATTGGTTTCTTTGCAGCAATTTTACCATGAAGGCCTGATTCACACAGTCTCTTCTGAACAGTTGATGTTGAGATGTGTCTGTTACTTGAACTCTGTGAAGCATTTATTTGGACTGCAATTTCTGAGGCTCGTAACTCTAATTAACTTGTCCTCTGCAGCAGAGGTAACTCTGGGTCGTCATTTCCTGTGGCACTTCTCATGAGAGACAGTTTCATCATAGCGCTTGATGGTTTTTGTGACTGCACTTGAAAAAAAATTCAAAGTTCTTGACATTTTCCGGACTGACTGATCTTCATGTCTTAAAGTAAAGATGGTCTGTCAATTCTCTTTGCTTATTTGATATGTTCTTGCTATAATATGGACTTGGTCTTTTACCAAATAGGGCTAACTTCTGTAAACCAACCCTACCTTGTCACATCACAACTGATTGGCTCAAATGAAGGAAAGAAATTTCAGAAATGTACATTTAACATGGCACACCTGTTAATTGAAATGCATTCCAGGTGACACCCTCATGAAGCTGGTTGAGAGAATGCCAAGAGTGTGCAAAGCTGTCATCAAGGCAAAGGGTGGCTACTTTGAAGAATCTAAAATATGAAGACTTTTTTGGTTAAAACATGATTCCATATGTGTTATTTCATAGTTTTGATGTCTTCACTATTATTGTACAATGTAGAAAATAGTAAAAATAAAGAAAAACCATTGAATGAGTAGGTGTGTTCAAGCTTTTGACTGGCACTGTATATACTGTATGTATATACTGTATATATATTGGCTTTATATAGCACCTTCCTACCAACTGAGGTACTCAAAGCGCTTTAAAAAGTAAGGGGGAAACTCACCTCATCTGCTAAAGATTGATATATGCCAATTACGAATGAGGGGGATGATTAGGTGGCCATGATGGAATGGTACCGGGTTGGGAATTTAGCGATGACACCGGAGTTAACACCCCTACTCTTCAGATAAGTGCCATGAGATTTTTAGTGACCACAGAGAGTGTGGACAGCCCTTTAACAACCCATTCTGAAGGACGGCACCCTGCAAAGGGCAATGTCCCCTTCACTGCCCTGGGATCTCCTTAGACCAGAGGGAATAGTGCACCCTACTGGCATTCCAACACCACTTCCATCAGCTTCTGGACTCCCATCCAGGACCAACCCTGCATACGGTAGAATCAAAGGCAAGCAAGCAGTGGGATGCTGCTGGCAAATGTATTGCTGGAAATGATTGCAAATCAAGATTGTAAAAGTTCTGAATTAACCTGAAACAGCCTTAAATGCTTGCAAAAATGCCTCCCTCTCCTCTCTCCTCTCCCACACCCTCTCCCTCTCCCTCTCCTTCTCCCCTTCTCTCGTCTCCCCCGCTACACAGACACTAGTAGATAGACGGGCCACAGTCAGTTTCACACCATTTATCTCCTCAAGGCTGCTGAAACCAAGGTGTGTGAGGGGGGTGAGAAAGAGAGAAAATAAGAAGAAGAAAGTGAAAAGCAAAAGGGAAGAAAATGAAGTAAAACCAGTCCTGTGCCTGCAGGTGTGTGTGTGTGTGTGTGTGTGTGTGTGTGTGTGTGTGTGTGTGTGTGTGTGTGTGTGTGTGTGTGTGTGTGTGTGTGTGTGTGTGTGTGTGTGTGTGTGTGTGTGTGTGTGTGTGTGTGTGTGTGTGTGTGTGTGTGTGTGTGTGTGTGTGTGTGTGTGTGTGTGAGGCTAAGTAAGGTAGCCAGTAAATGAAGGATCGTCTGCTGGACACGACTGACTGGTCAAATCTGATGCTACCTTGAGCCTCTCGCTCTGTAGTGTAACATTCTGGCTCTCTCTCTCTAATGGTGACTGAATACTGTCCTCTCCACATCCAGGGCCCAGTCTACTGTGTGTGTGTGTGTGTGTGTGTGTGTGTGTGTGTGTGTGTGTGTGTGTGTGTGTGTGTGTGTGTGTGTGTGTGTGTGTGTGTGTGTGTGTGTGTGTGTGTTTGTGTCTGTGTGGCAAGGTACTGCAGTATGCTACAGGATGATACTGTGGCGTCCTTATCTCCAGTGTCTACATATGCTATCATATGCCAAATATGCATCATTCGCCACCCACGATTCAGACTTACACACACATGTGCTGCTCACATACACACACAAACACACACATGCACGCACACTCGCTCACACAGACCAATCTTTATTGAACAAGAATCCAATTACTTAACCCAGCTTCAGGTCCTCTCCCCTCCACCTTGACAAGCTGCTTTAATATCTGCTGACAGATTGGACCCAACACACATTCACATGCACACTCACGCGTACACCCACACATATACAAACTGAAGTGCATGCATTCACGCACGCACGCACACACACACACACACACACACACACACACACACACACACACACACACACACACACACACACACTGCTGACCATAATAAGGGTCTGATTAAATACAAACTGTGATGCCCATCTCTTCTTCCCTGAGCCAATGAATACCAATGAGAGACACGATGCACAACTCACACTGTGTCTGCTATTGTGTGTGTGCAGCATTCTGTTTGTTTGTGTGTGTGTGTGTGTGTGTGTGTGTGTGTGTGTGTGTGTTTTAGAGTTGTATTTAAGTCACTCTACAGTTACAGATGTATTTATTTTGACAACATTGTGGAACTCAAACAGAGTTTTGAGACATGAAACTAAAAACAACCATGATCAAACATGGTACAGGCATCATCAATAATGTATCAAACATGGTACAGGCATCATCTATAATGTATCAAACATGGTACAGGCATCGTCTATAATGTATCAAACATGGTACAGGCATCATCTATAATGTATCAAACATGGTACAGTCATCATCTATAATGTATCAAACATGGTACAGGCATCATCTATAATGCATCACATCGTCTATACACAAGCACAGTGCATTCGGAAAGTATTCAGACCCCTTGACTTTTCAAGGTGGCAGGCTTTGGAACAGGCATTTACATTATTGTTACCTTATAAAATTGGACACAATTTATTATGTTCATCAAGGCCTTAGGCCTTTAACATTTCCATTTTGTCTGGACAGCTGACAGTGAAGATCATCCCTGATGTTGTTGTATAACCCACAATAAAGCAAAGCAAGTACATACAAGTTTATTTAAGGGAGTGTTTGTCTACCGACCAGTCTCAATAGTGAGAGGGGCCACTCCTAGGGCTGTTGCGTTGACCGTATTACCGCCACACCAGCGGTCACAAGTCATGAAGACAGTCAAATTCCACATGACCGTTTAGTCAAGGTAATTAGGTTTTTCGAAGCTCTGACGCTGCTGCTGGTCATTAGTAGCCTACCAACGTTGCTAACTGCCTGGTACTCAGCCCTTTATTTTCCCTCTAATCACTCTGACATCAATGCAAATGTATTCGAAAATCTAATCTAATATATGCTATGCATTTGCGCAATGAAACCGCTATCAAAAAGAGGAGCTTTCTGAAGGCTAGGCCTACTATATTTCTCAACATTCCTCATATTAAGCACATTGCTTTGCTTTACAACAGGAGTATAGCCTAACTGGCTGACATGAAAATAAACCACGGGGAAAAGCATCCTCCATTCGCTCTTTCAGTACATAGATTACATGTACTTTTCCTGCTGACCCTGTTTCGATACAGGTGCATGATAATGATCCATTCTAAATCAAAACTAATGTCACACATATTTATTTGTATATGTAAAGACTAGATTAAATCAAGAATAGTCTGATGGGAAACAATATTAGCTTATCACTTGTGAATGACGGACAGTTTAAGGCAAAAAACAATGCCTTGTGACTTTTTCAAATCATCGTCCAACAGTCATTTCTTCAACACCTCATGTAGCCCAGCACATAGACCTATATGTTTTGATAAGGCTTGTATCACAACTAAAGTGGCCAAAAAACATCTTGAAATGAAGCACATTAGTCTGCTTTACAAGGGGTGTAGAGCATAACTGGGATACATAAGCAGTGCGAGTTTCAACTTTGGGGAATATACTTCCACCATAAAAATGTACCTTCATAGTAAAAGCATTACATGCATAATTGCATTTGCTGTCACTTTAGATAATGTTGTTTTCCGCTAATGGAACATTTGCTGGGCTTATATTGTGAAGAAATAGCTTCATAGTTTTTCAACATTTTAAGCTAAACGTTCTGATCTGTTGCCTCAGCCTCAATGCGTTTTGATGCTAGTGGTTGTATTCATTTGGGATCTATCGCATCCCACAACTGTCCCAGACTATGTTTGGAGAATGTATTCATCGCACAGAATAGAATAGGTCGACTTTTGTACTATGGGGGATAGTAGATTGACATAGGCTAGTTTTTTTTGCTGTTCGTTAGGCCTACTCATCCAGTGGTGTAAAGTACTTAAGTAAAAATAGTGTAAAGTACTACTTAAGTAGTTTTTAATTTACTATTTATATTTTTGACAACTTTTACTTTTACTCAATTACAATCCTAAAGAAAATAATATACCTTTTACTTCTTACATTTTCCCTGACATCCAAAAGTACTCGTGACATTTTGAATGCTTAGCAGGACAGGAAAATGGTCGAATTCATGCACTTATCAAGATAACTTCCCTGCTCATCACTACTACCTCTGATCTGGACTCACTAAACACAAATTCTGCATTTGTAAATTATGTCTGAGTGTTGAACTGTGCCCCTGGCTATCCATAAATGGGAAAAAAACAAGAAACATTGTGTCGTCTGGTTTGCTTAATATTAGACATTTTAAATGATTTATACTTTTACTTTTGGTTCTTAAGAACATTTAAAACCATACACCTTTAGACTTTTACTCAGGTAGTATTTTACTGTGTGACTTTCACTTTTACTTGAGTCATTTTCTTTTAAGGCATCTTTACTTTTACTAAAGTCTGTAAATTGGGTACTTTTTACACCACTGGACTCAAAATCTATCCAAGATGGCGTAGCAGTCAGATGTCTTGTCCTGTCGTGTCCCTTGTATATATCGTTTTACAGCTTTCTCGTCGCATATCCTTTAAAATATTTTCAGAAACCTCAACATCTAAATACTCTCCTGCAACCCGCCTCACCCAATGTGGCGTGGATCTGCTTTTTTTTCCTAAAGTATTTATATTTACTTTGGATCCTGTATCCCTCAAATGAAGCTAGCCAGCTAACTACCAGCTATCAGTCAGCAAACCATTGCCAGCGGTCATCAGCTAATCATCAGCTCGGAAAGCTCTCGCCAGTTCGAACAACGACTCTAACCAGGGCATAACGGACATGTTATTTTTATCCCCGGAATCCTACCGCAAACTGAACATTTTCATCTGGATCTTCACAACTAGTTAACCGCAATCCCGGATGACTACTCCTGGCTAGCGTTTCCATCCCAGAGCAAGCACCAATTAGCTTGAAGCTAGCCCGGCCAGGGCTCCTGTGCTACCACCAAAGCATACTCCTGGGCTACAATATGGGCCTGATAGATGCCTAGAGCTACTTGGAACCCTACTAATTCCGCAACTGGCCTATCGACGTCACCGCACAAAGTGGCAAAAACAGACTTACCCCCATCGCGACGTCCCCCAAAAGGCTAACTTTCTAGCCCCTGCTATCTGCTTGCTTGCTAACCCGGTCTGCTAACTGCTAAACTGCCGGGCCCTGGTCTACTAACTGCTAGCTTGCCTGTCCGGTCTGCTAACTGCTAGCCCTTGCTAACAGCTTGCTTGCTAACCCGGTCTGCTAACTACTAGCTTACCTGCCCGGTCTGTAACTGCTAGCCCATGCTAACTGCTTTCTTGCTAACCCGGCCTGCTAACTGATAGCTTGCCCCGGTCTACTAGCTGCTAGCTTGCTAACTGTCTGAATCGCCGTGTCCCCAGCCAGCCCAACCACTTACTGGACCCACATGTTCACATGCCTCTCTCTAATATCAATATGCCTTGTCCATTACTGTCCTGGTTAGTGATTACTGTCTTATTTCACTGTAGAGCCTCTAGCCCTGCTCAATATGCCTTAACCAACCATGTTGTTCCACCTCCTACATATGCGATGACATCACATGGTTTAAACATCCCGAGAGACTATATAGCTCTCTTCATTACTCAATGCCTAGGTTTTCCTCCAATGTACTCACATCTTACCTTACCTTTGTCTGTACACTATACTTTGAATCTATGCTATCGTGCCCAGAAAACTGCTCATTTTACTCTCTGTTGTGATCTTGCTAGACGGCCAGTTCGTATGGTCTTTAGCCGTACCCTTATCCTACTTCTCCTCTGTTCCTCTGGTGATGTGGAGGTTAATCCAGGTCCTGCAGTGCCTAGCTCCACTCCCACTCCCCAAGTGCTCTAATTTGTTGACTTCTGTAAACGTAAAAGCCTTGGTTTCATGCACGTTAACATTAGAAGCCTACTCCCTAAGTTTGTTTTACTCACTGCTTTAGCACACTCTGCCAACCCAGATGTCGTAGCAGTGTCTGAATCCTGGCTTAGGAAAACCACCAAAAACCCTGAAATCTCCATTGCTAACTATAACGTTTTCCGCCAAGATAGAACTGCCAAAGGGAGCGGTGTTGCAATCAACTACAAAGATAGTAATACAGAACTCTGCAGGCTATCTAAGTCTGTACCCAAACAATTTGAGCTTATACTTCTAAAAATGCACCTTTCCAGAAACAAGTCTCTCACTGTTGCCGCTTGCTATAGACCTCCCTCTGCCCCCAGCTGTGCCCTCGATACCATATGTGAATTGATTGCCCCCCATCTATCTTCTGAGCTCGTGCTACTAGGTGACCGAAACTGGGACATGCTTAACACCCCGGCCATCCTACAAACTAAGCTTGATGCCCTCAATCTCACACAAATTATCAATGAACCTACCAGGTACAACCCCAAATCAGTAAACACCGGCACCCTCATAGATGTCATCCTAACGAATTCGCCCTCCAAATACACCCCTGCTGTTTTCAATCAAGATCTCAACGATCACTGCCTCATTGCCTGCATCCGTAATGGGTCTGCGACCAAACGACCACCCTTCATCACTGTTAAACGCTCCCTGAAACACTTCTGCGAACAGGCCTTTCTAATCGACCTGGCCGGGGTATCCTGGAATGACATTGACCTCATCCCGTCAGTAGATGATGCCTGGCTATTCTTTAAAAGTGCCTTCCTCACCATCTTAAATAAGCATGCCCCTCTCAAAAAAATGTAACTAGGAATAGATATAGTCCTTGGTTCACGCCAGACCTGTCTGTCCTTGACCAGTACAAAAACATCCTGTGGCGTTCTGCATTAGCATCGAATAGCCCCCGTGATATGCAACTTTTCAGGGAAGTTAGGAACAAATATACACAGGAAGTTAGAAAAGCTAAGGCAAGCTTTTTCAAACAGAAATTTGCATCCTATAGTACTAACTCCAAAAAGTTCTGGGACACTGTAAAGTCCATGGAGAATAAGAGCACCTCCTCCCAGCTGCCCACTGCTCTGAGGCTAGGAAACACTGTCACCACCGATAAATCCACTATAATTGAGAATTTCAATAAGCATTTCTCCACGGCTGGCCATGCTTTCCCACATGGCTACCCCTACCCCGGGCAACTGCCCAGCACCCTCCACAGCAACCCGCCAAAGCCCCCACCCTTTCTCCTTTACCCAAATCCAGATAGCTGATGTTCTGAAAGAGCTGCAAAATCTGGACCCCTACAAATCAGCCGGGCTAGACAATCTGGACCCTTTTTTTCTAAAATTATCTGCCGAAATTGTTGTAACCCCTATTACTAGCCTGTTCAACCTCTCTTTCGTATCGTCTGAGATTCCCAAAGATTGGAATGCTGCCGCGGTCATCCCCCTCTTCAAAGGGGGTGACACTCTAGACACAAACTGCTACAGACCTATATCTATCCTACCCTGTCTTTCTAAGGTCTTCGAAAGCCAAGTTAACAAACAGATTACTGACCATTTCGAATCCCACCATTCCTTCTCCGCTATGCAATCTGGTTTCAGAGCTGGTCATGGGTGCACCTCAGCCACGCTCAAGGTTCTAAATGACATCATAACCGTCATCGATAAGAGACATTACTGTGCAGCCGTATTCATCGACCTGGCCAATGCTTTCAACTCTGTCAATCACAACATTCTTATTGGCAGACTCGACAGCCTTGGTTTCTCAAATGATTGCCTTGCCTGGTTTACCAACTACTTCTCTGATAGAGTACAGTGTGTCAAATCGGAGGGCCTGTTGTCCGAACCTCTGACAGTCTCTATGGGTGTGCCACAGGGTTCAATTCTCGGGCCGACTCTCTTTTCTGTATACATCAATGATGTTGCTCTTGCTGCTGGTGATTCTCTGATCCACCTCTATGCAGACGACACCATTCTGTATACTTCTGGCCCCTCCTTGGACACTGTAACCTCCAGACGAGCTTCAATGCCATACAACTCTCCTTCCATGACCTCCAACTTCTCTTAAACGCAAGTAAAACTAAATGCATGCTTTTCAATCGATCTCTGCCCGCACCTGCTCGCCCGTCCAGCATCACTACTCTGGACGGCTCTGACTTATACGTGGACAACTACAAATACCTGGGTGTCTGGTTAGACTGTAAACTCTCCTTCCAGACTCACATTAATAAGCATCTCCAATCCAAAATTAAATCTAGAATCGTCTTCCTATATCGCAACAAAGCATCCTTCATTCATGCTGCCAAACATACCCTCATAAAACTGACTATCCTATTGATCTTTGACTTCGGGGATGTCATCTACAAAATAGCCTCCATGACTCTACTCAGCAAATTGGATGCAGTCTATCACAGTGCCATCCGTTTTGTCACCAAAGCCCCATACACTACCCACCATTGCGACCTGTACGCTCTCGTTGGTTGGCCCTCGCTTCATACTCGTTGCCAAACCCACTGGCTACAGGTTATCAACAAGTCTCTGCTAGGTAAAGCCCCGCCTTATCTCAGCTCACTGGTCACCATAGCAGCACCCACTCGTAGCACGCACTCCAGTAGGTATATATCACTGGTCACCCCCAAAGCCAATTCCTCCTTTGGTCGTCTTTCCTTCTAGTTCTCTGCTGCCCATGACTGGAACAAATTGCAAAAATCTCTGAAGCTGGAAACTCACATCTCCCTCACTAGCTTTAAGCACCAGCTGTCAGAGCAGCTTACAGATCACTGCACCTGTACATAGCCCATCTATAAACAGCCCATCTATCTACATACCTCATCCCCATACTTGTATTTATTTATTTGTTTATTTTGCTCATTTGCACCCCAGTATCTCTACCTGCACATTCATCTTCTGCCGATCTACCATTCCAGTGTTTAATTGCTATATTGTAATTACTTCGACACCATGGCCTATTTATTTCCTTAACTTACCTCATTTGCACTCACTGTATATATACTTTTTTTTTGTTCTACTGTATTATTTACTGTATGTTTTGTTTATTCCATGTGTAACTCTGTTGTTGTATGTGCCGAATTGCTACGCTTTATCTTGGCCAGGTCGCAGTTGCAAATGAGAACTTGTTCTCAACTAGCCTACCTGGGTAAATAAAGGTGAAATAAAAATAAAATAAAAATCTTGTTGCTGACAAAAGTAAAAGTGGACAGTTCTTCCAAAATCTTCAATAAGCACCCCAGAATTGGATAGGGATGTGCGCAGTTGACTTTATACTTCACATGGTTAGCTATGTACACCATGGGTGCGATTCACATGGTTAGCAATGTACACCATGGGTGCGATTCACATGGTTAGCTATGTACACCATGGGTGCAATTCACATGGTTAGCTATGTACACCATGGGTGAGATTCACATGGTTAGCTATGTACACCATGGGTGCGATTCACATGGTTAGCAATGCACACTTCCTCTAGTGGACTACCTTAGTTTTGTCTCCATTGTGTGGTGGAAATTCTAACCAAATTCTAACCAAAAGTAGAGAGAGACTGTAGATTTTTTTTTACATTCTAAGAAATTCAACAATCACTCAAATAGTTCAGAGTTGAGAAGCCCAACAAATAGTGTTTTCTCTCTCCTTTTATATCAACTACATCCTCTTATCTGTGTGACATTTAGCAGATGTGCAAAAACAGAGTTGGAAAAAGTAATTTAGCTCACCTGTGTAGATCAAGATTGCTGATATCACCACGATTCTCTGCTCCTCCTTGCAATTCCCACATAGCTAAATTCCTGCCGATTGTAAACACAGGAGGTCACCTACTGCGGCCGCAGCCAAACGGCTCATAAATCTGTACGCTCTGATTTATGACTAAGTCACACAAGATACTTTGTATTAGTAAAAAATACTAGCATATAACAATGGACAACTCTTTAAGTAAAAAACAGCATAGTATGTCAAATTAAACAGCATAGTATGTCATTAATTAATTTCCTCCACAACTGATATTCAGTGTTCATTGTTCACAACAGTTAAAAACAATATTTAGCATTTTTTGTTTCAGTTTCAGAGATCAACAAAATCAGTTATGTAGTGGTAAAGAAATAGATGGGTAAACACTGATCGCTGGTCGTGGATAAAAAAAAGTAACACTCATGCCTTCAGTGCATTATTCTGCCAATGGTGGGTAAACTGTCAAGCAAAAAGAAAGTGGGTGCATTGTGTTTACTTGTGTTTACCCTTCACTACACCACCGAATACAATGTCCTCGGCATATAAAAGAACACTATATTTATATACTATAGTATTTTCTGTAGTGTTTTTGCTGACAATGCTGCAGTATACTATAGTATTTACTGTTGTGTTTTGGCAGACATGACTGCAGTATACTATAGCATTTACTGTTGTGTTTTGGCAGACATGACTGCAGTATACTATAGTATTTACTGTTGTGTTTTGGCAGACATGACTGCAGTATACTATAGCATTTACTGTTGTGTTTTGGCAGACATGACTGCAGTATACTATAGTATTTACTGTTGTGTTTTGGCAGACATGACTGCAGTATACTATAGTATTTACTGTTGTGTTTTGGCAGACATGACTGCAGTATACTATAGTATTTACTGTTGTGTTTTGGCAGACATGACTGCAGTATACTATAGTATTTACTGTTGTGTTTTGGCAGACATGACTGCAGTATACTATAGTATTTACTGTTGTGTTTTGGCAGACATGACTGCAGTATACTATAGTATTTACTGTTGTGTTTTGGCAGACATGACTGCAGTATACTATAGTATTTACTGTTGTGTTTTGGCAGACATGACTGCAGTATACTATAGTATTTACTGTTGTGTTTTGGCAGACATGACTGCAGTATACTATAGTATTTACTGTTGTGTTTTGGCAGACATGACTGCAGTATACTATAGTATTTACTGTTGTGTTTTGGCAGACATGACTGCAGTATACTATAGTATTTACTGTTGTGTTTTGGCAGACATGACTGCAGTATACTATAGTATTTACTGTTGTGTTTTGGCAGACATGACTGCAGTATACTATAGTATTTACTGTTGTGTTTTGGCAGACATGACTGCAGTATACTATAGTATTTACTGTTGTGTTTTGGCAGACATGACTGCAGTACACTATAGTATTTACTGTTGTGTTTTGGCAGACATGACTGCAGTATACTATAGTATTTACTGTTGTGTTTTGGCAGACATGACTGCAGTATACTATAGTATTTACTGTTGTGTTTTGGCAGACATGACTGCAGTATACTATAGTATTTACTGTTGTGTTTTGGCAGACATGACTGCAGTATACTATAGAATTCACCGTAGTGTTTTTGAGAACTTTTCTGTAGTATTCACTGTTGTGTTTTTTCACGGACCAAAGTCTGCAAAAACACGACAGTGAATACTATAGTATACTACGGTCATGTCCGCAAAAACACTTCAGTAAATACTACAGTATTCATTGTAGTCTTTTTGTGGACTTCAGTCAAAAAAGCATTGACAAAGCTAGCAGATAGCAGTAAAGATAACTTGCAATCCAATCGATCTCAAAATTCTGAAATAAGCACTACGTATTCGAGAGATACTACCGTGTGTAGTATAATATTCTATACAGTATACAACAACATTCTAAAGTAAGCACTAAACGATTGAGGGATACTATATTGTGGCGGATAGGATTCTACAGTATAATACAGTCTACAACAGTTTATTACAGAATTCTATAGTAAGTACGATAGTTTTCTTATCAGGGCTCAGGATAAGAACCAGATGCAGACAGTTCGAATCACAGATGTTTATTAACAAAACAGGGAGCAGGTGAACAACAGGTCAAGGGCAGGCAGAGGTCTGCAATCCAGGGCAGAGTCAGAAAGGTACAGAACGGCAGGCAGGGTCAGGGGAGGCAGAGGTCTGTAATCCAGGGGAGTGTCAGTAAGGTACAGAACGGCAGGCAGGGTCAGGGGAGGCAGAGTGGACAAAACCAGAAGAACTAGAAAACAGGGACTACAGAGAACAGTACGGTATAAAACACGCTGGCAGGCTTGACGAGACAAGACAAACTGGCAACAGACAAACAGAAAACACAGGTATAAATGCACAGGGGTGACACGTGGACGGGGGTGGAGACAAGCACAAGACAGGTGGAACATATTAGGATGTGACAATTCTTTATTAAACTGTAGTATCATTTTATGTGGGTATTAGCTCATTTAAATGTAAAAACTTTACAAACATTTGCTAGGAGACATACAGAGACCTATCGGACGTGGTGTGGTGACCATCCGGAGGTGTGTGTGTGTGTGTGTGTGTGTGTGTGTAATATTTCATTGCTCTGACTGTCATCTCCTATACTGTCCTTTGAAGTATAGAGCATCTCCTATAGGCCTGATCATATGCTATACTGTATCTGACCATTTCTCTGTTGCACTACAACCAGTTATTACTCTGAGTAATGAAGAGCTCATGTATGATTTCATGATTTAATTTGCTCCAGCAGGACCTTGGGGACATTTTCTTATTTCACTAAAACCAGGAGATTTTCCTTCAGAAAGGCCATAAGTCTGCTGCCATGACAGATATGGGGATCACTGATGCTAAATGGTCCATTTATAGATTCACACTGAGAGGAGGATATTCAGTTGGATGGTTCCTGAACCTCTTTCTGAAGCCGTTTGACGCCATATATTTTCATTCATCTCCAGTGATCTATGTGATAGAAGTCAAAGAGGAGCAACCTCTACAATAGCTATATAATGTCCATATAATATTATATTTCATTATATAATATCCCTCCTATCTTCTTCCTTACAGAGTGGTTTGAAACACCACTGTATCTCCATCGATATATCTCTTATACTACATTTGTGCTTTTATTTAGTTAATTAAGTACAAATTCTTATTTACAATGACGGCCTACACCGGCCAAACCCGGACGACACTGGGCGAATTGTGCAACACCCTATGGGACTCCCAATCCCGGCCGGTTGTGAAACAGCCTGGATTCAAACCAGGGTGTCTGTAGTGATGCCTCTAGCACTGAGATGCAGTGCATTAAACCACTTCGCCACTAAGGAGCCCATACATAAAATCACATGTATTTATATAGCCCTTCTTACATCAGCTGATATATCAAAGTGCTGTACAGAAACCCAGTCAAAAACCCCAAACAGCAGGCAATGCAGGTGTAGAAGCATGGTGGATAGGAAAAACCCTAGAAAGGCCAAAACCTAGGAAGAAACCTAGAGAGTAACCATTCTATGAGGGTGGCCAGTCCTCTTCTGGCTGTGCCGAGTGGAGATTATAACAGAACATGGCCAAGATGTTCAAATGTTCATATATTACCAGCATGGTCAAATAATAGTATCACAGTGAACAGGTCAGGGTTCCATAGCCGCAGGCAGAACAGTTGAAACTGGAGCAGCAGTACGGCCAGGTGGACTGGGGACAACAAGGAGTCATCATGCCAGGTAGTCCTGAGGCTTGGTCCTAGGGCTCAGGTCCTCCGAGAGAGAGAAAGAAAGAGAGAGAGAAAGAGATAATTAGAGAGCGCATACTTAAATTCACACAGGACACCGATAAGACAGGAGAAATACTCCAGATATAACAAACTGACCCTAGCCCCCCGACACATAAACTACAGCAGCATTAAATACTGGAGGCTGAGACAGAAGGGGTCAGGAGACACTGTGGCTCCATCCGATGATATCCCCGGACAAGGCCAAACAGGCAGGATATAACCCCACCCACTTTGCCAAAGCACAGCCCCCACGCCACAAGAGGGATATCTTCAAGCACCAACCTACCATCCTGAGACAAGGCCGAGTAAGTGACACACCCCGCCTAGGGACAGCATGTAAGAGCACCAGTAAGCCAATCATAGGACCTACTGAAGAGATGAGTCATCAATAAAGACTTAAAGGTTGAGACCGAGTCTACGTAGCTCACATGGGTAGGCAGACCATTCCATAAAAATGTAGCTCAATAGGATAAAGCCCTGCCTCCAGCTGTTTGCTTAGAAATTCTAGGGACAATTAAGAGGACTGCGTCTTGTGACCGTAGCGTATGTGTAGGTATGTATGGCAGGACCAAATCTGAAAGATAGGTGGAGCAAGCCCATGTAATGCTTTGTAGGTCAGCAGTAAAACCTTGAAATCAGCCCTTGCCAACAGGAAGCCAGTGTAGGGAGGCTAGCACTGGAGTAACATGATAAAATTTTTGGGTTCTGGTCAGGATTCTAGCAGCCGTATTTAACACTAACAGAAGTTTATTTAGTCATTATCCGGGTAGCCGGGAAAGTAGAGCATTGCGTTAGTCTAACCCAGAAGTAACAAAAGCAAGGACTAATTTTTCTGCATAATTTTTGTTACGTAAATGGAAAAAAGCTCTCCTTGAGACAGTCTTGATATGTTTGTCAAACGAGAGATCAGGGTCCAGAGTAACTCCGAGGTCCTTCACAGTTTTATTTGAGACGACTGTACAATCATCAAGATTAATTGTCAGATTCAACAGAAGATCTCCTTGTTTCTTGGGACCTGGAACAATCATCTCTGTTTGGTCCGAGTTTAAAAGTAGAAAGTTTGCAGCCATCCACTTCCTTATGTCTGAAACACAGGCTTCCAGCGAGGGCAATTTTGGGGCTTCACCATGTTTCATTGAAATGTACAGCTGTGTGTCATCCACATAACAGTGAAAGGTAACGTTATGTTTCGAATGACATCTCCAAGAGGTAAAATATATCCTGAAAACAATAGTGGTCCTAAAACAGAACCTTGAGGGACACCGAAATTTACAGTTGATTTGTCAGAGGACAAACCATTCACAGAGACAAACTGATATCTTTCCGACAGATAAGATCTTAACCAGGCCAGAACTTGTCCATGTAGACCAATGTGTGTTTCAAATCTCTCCAAATGAATGTGGTGATTGATGGTATCAAAAGCAGCACTAAGGTCTAGGAGCAGATGCAGGACAGATGCAGAGCCTCGGTCTGACGCCATTAAAAGGTCATTTGCCACCTTCACATGTGCAGACTCAGTGCTATGATGGGGTCTAAAACCAGACTGAAGCATTTCGTATACATTGTTTGTCTTCAGGTGAGCAACAGCTTTGAGCAACAGCTTTGTCTAACATTTTTGAGAGGAATGGAAGATTCGATACAGGCCAATAGTTTTTTAAAATATTTTCTGGGTCAAGGTTTGGCTTTTTCAAGAGAGGCTATATTACTGCCACTTTTAGTGAGTTTGGTACACATCCGGTGGATAGAGACCCATTTATTATGTTCAACATAGGAGGGCCAAGCACAAGAAGCAGCTCTTTCAGTAGTTTAGTTGGAATAGGGTCCAGCATGCAGCTTGAAGGTTTAGAGGCCATGATTATTTTCATCATTGTGTCAAGAGATATAGTACTAAAACACTTGAGTGTCTCCCTTGAACGTAGGTCCTGGCAGAGTTGTGCAGACTCAAGACAACGGAGCTTTGGAGGAATACACAGATTTAAAGAGGAGTCCGTAATTTGAATTCTAATGATCATGATCTTTTCCTCAAAGAAGTTCATGAATTTATCACTGCTGAAGTGAAAGCCATCCTCTCTTAGGGAATGCTGCTTTTTAGTTAGCTTTGCGACAGTATCAAAAAGAAATGTAGGATTGTTCTTTTTTCCCTCAATTCAATTTTAAAATAGTGAGGGCTCTTAGATACTGCACGGTACTGTCTAGTTCCTACAAGACAGAATGTAAGTGTACAAGTCACACACACACATTTGCAGGTACACACACCTTTGCAGGTACACACACCTGGGTTCAAATATATGGGTTTTTAATTATTTGTATTTTAGTACTTTTCAAATACACAAATCAATTCCTTCTATTTGAACTATTATAATTGAAGTTTACAAAATAATGTCTATCATTTGTATGTTAAAGATATTTTGACAGGTTTCAAATAAAAAACTATTCAAACTAATTTCAAATATGGGGCTAAAAAGTATTTAGTCAGCCACCAATTGTGCAAGTTCTCCCACTTAAAAAGATGAGAGAGGCCTGTAATTTTCATCAAAGGTACACTTCAACTATGACGGACAAAATGAGAAAAAAAAAATCACAATCGCAAAAGGTCAAAACCAGTTCAGAGTCCAATAGGTACCAAAGTGCAGGCAGATTCAAGGTCAGGGCAGGTAGGATGATCAGGCGGGAAGGTAGTCCAGAGTCAAGCAGTGGTCTATTTCTTAAAATATCCGCCGCCATTGTCGCAACCCCTATTACCAGCCTGTTCAACCTCTCTTTCATATCGTCTGAGATCCCCAAGGATTGGAAGGATACTGCGGTCATCCCCCTCTTCAAAGGGGGAGACACCCTGGACCCAAACTGTTACAGACCTACAGTGCCTTGCGAAAGTATTCGGCCCCCTTGAACTTTGCGACCTTTTGCCACATTTCAGGCTTCAAACATAAAGATATAAAACTGTATTTTTTTGTGGAGAATCAACAACAAGTGGGACACAATCATGAAGTGGAACGACATTTATTGGATATTTCAAACTTTTTTAACAAATCAAAAACTGAAAAATTGGGCGTGCAAAATTATTCAGCCCCTTTAAGTTAATACTTTGTAGCGCCACCTTTTGCTGCGATTACAGCTGTAAGTCGCTTGGGGTATGTCTCTATCAGTTTTGCACATCGAGAGACTGACATTTTTTCCTATTCCTCCTTGCAAAACAGCTCGAGCTCAGTGAGGTTGGATGGAGAGCATTTGTGAACAGCAGTTTTCAGTTCTTTCCACAGATTCTCGATTGGATTCAGGTCTGGACTTTGACTTGGCCATTCTAACACCTGGATATGTTTATTTTTGAACCATTCCATTGTAGATTTTGCTTTATGTTTTGGATCATTGTCTTGTTGGAAGACAAATTTCCGTCCCAATCTCAGGTCTTTTGCAGACTCCATCAGGTTTTCTTCCAGAATGGTCCTGTATTTGGCTCCATCCATCTTCCCATCAATTTTAACCATCTTCCCTGTCCCTGCAGAAGAAAAGCAGGCCCAAACCATGATGCTGCCACCACCATGTTTGACAGTGGGGATGGTGTGTTCAGGTTGATGAGCTGTGTTGCTTTTAAGCCAAACATAACGTTTTTCATTGTTGCCAAAAAGTTCAATTTTGGTTTCATCTGACCAGAGCACCTTCTTCCACATGTTTGGTGTGTCTCCCAGGTGGCTTGTGGCAAACTTTAAACAGCACTTTTTATGGATATCTTTAAGAAATGGCTTTCTTCTTGCCACTCTTCCATAAAGGCCAGATTTGTGCAATATACGACTGATTGTTGTCCTATGGACAGAGTCTCCCACCTCAGCTGTAGATCTCTGCAGTTCATCCAGAGTGATCATGGGCCTCTTGGCTGCATCTCTGATCAGTCTTCTCCTTGTATGAGCTGAAAGTTTAGAGGGACGGCCAGGTCTTGGTAGATTTGCAGTGGTCTGATACTCCTTCCATTTCAATATTATGGCTTGCACAGTGCTCCTTGGGATGTTTAAAGCTTGGGAAATCTTTTTGTATCCAAATCCGGCTTTAAACTTCTTCACAACAGTATCTCGGACCTGCCTGGTGTGTTCCTTGTTCTTCATGATGCTCTCTGCGTTTTTGACGGACCTCTGAGACTATCACAGTGCAGGTTCATTTATACGGAGATTTGATTACACACAGGTGGATTGTATTTATCATCATTAGTCATTTAGGTCAACATTTGATCATTCAGAGATCCTCACTGAACTTCTGGAGAGAGTTTGCTGCACTGAAAGTAAAGGGGCTGAATAATTTTGCACGCCCAATTTTTCAGTTTTTGATTTGTTAAAAAAGTTTGAAATATCCAATAAATGTCGTTCCACTTCATGATTGTGTCCCACTTGTTGTTGATTCTTCACAAAAAAATACAGTTTTATATCTTTATGTTTGAAGCCTGAAATGTGGCAAAAGGTCGCAAAGTTCAAGGGGGCCGAATACTTTCGCAAGGCACTGTATATCCATCCTGCCCTGCCTATCTAAGGTCTTCGAAAGCCAAGTCAACAAACAGATCACTGACCATCTCGAATCCCACCGTACCTTCTCCGCTGTGCAATCTGGTTTCCGAGCCGGTCCCGGGTGCACCTCAGCCACGCTCAAGGTACTAAACGATATCATAACCGCCATCGACAAAAGACAGTGCTGTGCAGCAGTCTTCATCGACCTGGCCAAGGCTTTCGACTCTGCCAATCACCATATTCTTATCGGCAGACTCAGTAGCCTCGGTTTTTCTAATGACTGCCTTGCCTGGTTCACCAACTCCTTTGGAGGGCATGTTGTCCGGTCCTCTGGCAGTCTCTATGGGTGTCCACAAGGTTCAATTCTCGGGCCGACTCTTTTCTCTGTATATATCAATGATGTTCCTCTTGCTGCCGGGGATTCCCTGATCCACCTCTACACAGATGACACCATTCTGTATACTTTTAGCCCTTCCTTGGACACTGTGCTATCTAACCTCCAATCGAGCTTCAATGCCATACAACACCTCCAACCAAATGCATGCTTTTCAACCGTTCGCTGCCCGACTAGCATCACCACCCTGGATGGTTCTGACCTAGAATATGTGGACATCTATAAGTACCTAGGTGTCTGGCTAGACGGTAAACTCTCCTTCCAGACTCATATCAAACGACTCCAATCTAAAATCAAATCTAGAGTCGGCTTTCTATTTTGCAACAAAACCTCCTTCACTCACGCCGCCAAACGTACCCTTGTAAAACTGACTATCCTACCGATCCTCGACTTTGGCGATGTCATCTACAAAATAGCTTCCAATACTCTACTCAGCAAACTGGATGCAGTTTATCACAGTGCCATCCGTTTTGTTACTAAAGCACCTTATACCACCCACCACTGCGACCTGTATGCTCTAGTCGGCTGGCCCTCGCTACATATTCGTCGCCAGACCAGCTGGCTCCAGGTCATCTACAAGCCTATGCTAGGTAAAGCGCCACCTTATCTCAGTTCACTGGTCACGATGGCAACACCTTCCCGTAGCACGCACTCCAGCAGGTGTATCTCACTGATCATCCCTAAAGCCAACACCTCATTTGGCCGCCTTTCCTTCCAGTTCTCTGCTGCCTGTGACTGGAACGAATTGCAAAAATCACTGAAGTTGGAGACTTTTATCTCCCTCACCAACTTTAAACATCTGCTATCTGAGCAGCTAACCGATCCATCGGTAAATAGCCCACCCACTTTACCTACCTCATCCCCATACTGTTTTTATTTATTTACTTTTCTGCTCTTTTGCACACCAGTATCTCTACCTGCACATGACCATCTGATCATTTATCACTCCAGTGTTAATCTGCTAAATTGTAATTATTCGCCTACCTCCTCATGCCTTTTGCACACAACTCTTTCTTTTTTCTACTGTGTTATTGACTTGTTTATTGTTTACTCCATGTGTAACTCTGTGTTGTTGTCTGTTCACACTGCTATGCTTTATCTTGGCCAGGTCGCAGTTGTAAATGAGAACTTGTTCTCAACTAACCTACCTGGTTAAATAAAGGTGAAATATATATATATTTTTTTATTCTATAAAATAATTTCTCCGTAATTAATATCACCTGATTGAGCAAATCATGTAAATGTAATTAAATAGAGAGTCGGGCACCACAAAATAATATTTATAGAGCTGTTATCTCCCTGTAACAGCCGTTGTTGGTGGAAGAAGGTGAGGACCAAAGCGCAGCGTGGTAAGTGTTCATGATGTTAATATTTAATGAATCAAACTGAACACTGAAATACAAAACAACAAAGTGAACGAACGAAACCGAAACAGTCCTGCACGGGGAATACACAAAACACAGAACAGAAAATAATCATCCACAAATCAAGGGTGAAAACAGGCTACCTAAGTATGATTCTCAATCAGGGACAACGATTGACAGCTGCCTCTGATTGAGAACCATACCAGGCCAAACACAGAAATATCAACAAACATAGACAACCCACCCAACTCACGCCCTGACCATACTAAAACAAAGACATAACAAAAGAACTAAGAACGTGACAAGATATTTATACACACTTTACACATCAATAGCACATATTTCATATGTTGTATGTATTAAGAATTGCTTGTCATGTGCCAGTCACCATGAACGATAAAGTTATTTCCAATGGGATTTTATTTAATTTTTTGACATAGAGTAAGTAACTGGAGCCATATCAGGCGTTGAATATTAGCTGATGTTTTAGTTGTTGCGGTGTGGAAGTGGCTAAAGTGCTTAAGTGAGAACCATTTCCATATTTCTTATTCTGATAATGGAGCGCCCTGCCATCACCAAATTACCCTAACACTTCTAAAACACAACCTGCCAATAACTGCCTCCCAACACACACACACACACACACACACACACACACACACACACACACACACACACACACACACACACACACACACACAAATGAACGTACACATGCACGCACATACGCACACACACGCAGGTGCCATAGCACACACACACTGCTAAAACACACCCTACCAACAAACTCGATTAGCTAATGTCCAAAACTGTGGTGTCTGCCACCCACTGCATTTAACGGCTGTGTGTGTGTGTGTGTGTGTGTGTGTGTGTGTGTGCCTGCCACAAAGCTTCACCTCTCTCTGAAGATACAAAGATACACTGAACAAAAATATAAATGCAACTTGTAAAGTGTTGGTCCCATGTTTCATGAGCTGAAATAAAAGATCCTACAAATTTTTCATACACACAAAAAAACGTTTTTCTTTCAAATTTTGTGCACACATTTGTACATCCCTGTTAGTGAGCATTTCTCCATTTGCCAAGATATTTCATCCACATGACAGGTGTGGCATATCAAGAAGCTGATTAAACACCATGAACATTACACAGGTGCACCTTGTGCTATGGACAATAAAAGGTCACTGTAAAATGTGCAGTTTTTGTCACACAACACAATGCCACAGATGTCTCAAGTTTTGAGGGAGCTTTGCAATTGGCATGCTAACTGCAGGAATGTCCACCAGAGCTGTTGCCAGATAATTGAATGTTAATTTCTCCACCATAAGCCGTTTCCAACATTGTTTTAGAGTATTTGGTAGTACGTTCAACCAGCCTCACAACCACTGACCACATGCAAGCACACCAGGCCAGGATCTGCATATCCGGCATCTCACCTGCGGGATTGTCTGAGACCAGCCACCCGGACAGCTGATGAAACTGAGGAATATTTCTGTATATAATAAAGCTCTTTTGTGGGGGAAAACACATTCTGATTGGCTACACCCCTGCCCAGTCATGTGAAATCCATAGATTAGGGCCTAATTTATTTATTTCAATTGACTGATTTCCTTATATGGACTGTAACTCAGTAAAATGGTTTAAATTGTTGCATGTTGCATTTATATTTTTGTTCAGTGTGTTCCCTCAAACTACCTGTTTACACATTCCCGTCCCACCAATCACAACACATTTCCTGCCCTGTCCCTCCAATCAGAATGTGCTTCCATGCCTGTCCCTCCAATCAGAACCTTGTGTTTTTCCTGGCCTGTATTTTATGTAGGGAGCAGAGTGCAGTGGCTTCCATCAGTGCTTGGCCCTCAGGTGGCCTCAGCCCAATCTGTCTAAGGGGCTCTAACTGGCTCACTGTGAATTGTGCTTACTCTCATTCTCTCACTTAACCAGACAAGGCTATCTGTCTTCCGTCTGAGCCCTGCTATGAGCCCTGCTTGACCTGCTCCAAAGATGTAATTCCATAAAAGCAGGCAATCAATAGGACAGAAAAGGTACTCTCATTTTTCATTTATGATAAAACGGTGAAAAGCAAATAGCCAAACGGGGAGGGAGCGGAGAAGTGTGTGTGTGCGCTATTTATGAAATTGATGACAGACTAATCATTCTGTGAATAAAAAGTGTGACCAAACAGCACACACACACACACACTCTTCTCTCTCACACACACACACACACACATGCACACACACAGCTATGGACGTCTTGATAGACCGACAGACAGAGATCCCGACTCCACTTTGCATTGTACAAATCTGACCACTAGATGGCAATGTGTTAGAATGTTTTTTTTTTTAAACAGCTGCAGCAATCAATTCTTGTGCGGTGTAGTGTGTCAAAAATGCGAAAATATTAATTTCATAGCTTCTGGAAACGTTTCCTGGAAGATATAAATACAATATCCACACTTACACACAAGGGGACACACTGAGCAGATACACACACACACACACACACATACAGATACACACACACACACACACAAACACAAACACACACACGCTGTAAAGATTCATTAATCTCCAATGTAACAGTACTCTCCCTCCGCCTGCGATAGATATTACAGTAAATGCTGATGCTTATCTCAAAGCCAGACTGCCCTTGAAACGGCTGCAGTTCCATGCCCAGCTAATTCTATTCAGATTCAATTGTGGGCCGTATTTCTCACTGTTGTGTAAATGGCTCTCAAGCCTGCGTTTATGCTTTCAGCACATAGAAATCAAACAAAGAGATATTCTATCTTTATCTTCCTCTCCCCCTCCCCTCCCTCCTCTGTTTTCCCTTCCCTACTTCATGTTTCTCTTTTAAAGAGAAATAAGCATGGGTTGACGTTCCTTGCAGCAAGGTTGTGGTAATAGCTTATTAGCAGCCAATACGCATCAGTCATTTTGCGTTAAACGAACAGCTCTAAACTAATGCAAAATCCCTAGGACCAGCACATCACTGCACAACTCTGAGCTAAATAGCTGGAGCATCTCCCTCCCACGCACATCTGATGTTGGGTTCAAATTCAAGATAAGTTGTGCCCTTGGGATCAGGTTATCAGGGCCTGCTCAGAGAAAACAATCGTACTGACTACTGATGTTAGTCAGTAGAGCAAAGTTTATTGAAGTCAATGAAAATATATTCATATTTTGGTGGATGCTGCTGGGTGTGATTGATGTGGGGAAATGAAAATGGAAATGCAAAACAAGATTATGAGAACAAGAGGAAACTCCATGAGAGAACCAGAGGAAACTCCATAAGAGAACCAGAAAAAACTTCATAAGAGAAGCAGAGGAAACCCCATGAGAGAACCAGAGGAAACTCCATAAAAGAACCAGAGGAAACCCCATGAGAGAACCAGAGGAAACCCCATGAGAGAACCAGAGGAAACTCCATAAGGGAACCAGAGGAAACTCTATAAGGGAACCAGAGGAAACTCCATAAGGGAACCAGAAGAAACTCCAAAAGAGAACCAGAGGAAACTCCATAAGAGAACCAGAGGAAACTCCATAAGGGAACCAGAAGAAACTCCATAAGGGAACCAGAAGAAACTCCATAAGGGAACCAGAGGAAACTCCATAAGGGAACCAGAGGAAACTCCATAAGGGAACCAGAGGAAACTCCATAAGGGAACCAGAGGAAACTCCATAAGGGAACCAGAGGAAACTCCATAAGGGAACCAGAGGAAACTCCATAAGGGAAACAGAAGAAACTCCATAAGGGAACCAGAGGAAACTCCATAAGGGAACCAGAGGAAACCTCATAAGAGAACCAGAGGAAACTCCATAAGGGAACCAGAGGAAACTCCATAAGGGAACCAGAGGAAACCTCATAAGAGAACCAGAGGAAACTCCATAAGGGAACCAGAGGAAACTCCATAAGGGAAACAGAAGAAACTCCATAAGGGAACCAGAGGAAACTCCATAAGGGAACCAGAGGAAACCTCATAAGAGAACCAGAGGAAACTCCATAAGGGAACCAGAGGAAACTCCATAAGGGAACCAGAGGAAACTCCATAAGGGAACCAGAGGAAACTCCATAAGGGAACCAGAGGAAACCTCATAAGAGAACCAGAGTAAACTCCATAAGGGAACCAGAGGAAACTCCATAAGGGAACCAGAGGAAACCTCATAAGAGAACCAGAGGAAACTCCATAAGGGAACCAGAGGAAACTCCATAAGGGAACCAGAGGAAACCTCATAAGAGAACCAGAGGAAACTCCATAAGGGAACCAGAGGAAACTCCATAAGGGAACCAGAGGAAACCTCATAAGAGAACCAGAGGAAACTCCATAAGGGAACCAGAGGAAACTCCATAAGGGAACCAGAGGAAACCTCATAAGAGAACCAGAGGAAACTCCATAAGGGAACCAGAGGAAACTCCATAAGGGAACTAGAGGAAACTCCATTTTTTTTAAAATTATTATTGTTTTTTTTTTCACCTTTAGTTAACCAGGTAGACTAGTTGAGAACAAGTTCTCATTTACAACTGCGACCTGGCCAAGATAAAGCAAAGCAGTGCGACAGAAACAACATCACAGAGTTACACATGGAATAAACAAACATACAGTCAATAACACAATAGAAAAATAAGAAAGTGTATATAGAGTGTGTGCAAATGGCATGAGGAGGTAAAGCAATAAATAGGCCATAGTAGCAAAGTATTTACAATTTAGCAGATTAACATTGGAGTGATAGATGAGCAGATGATGATGAGCAGATGATGGTGTGTAAATAGTGATACTGGTGTGCAAAAGAGCAGCAAAGTAAATAAAAACAGTATGGGGATGAGGTAGGTAGATTGGGTGGGCTATTTACAGATGGACTATGTACAGCTGCAGCGATCGGTTAGCTGCTCAGATAGCAGATGTTTAAAGTTAGTGAAAGAAATTTAAGTCTCCAGCTTCAGTTATTTTTGCAATTCGTTCCAGTCACTGGCAGCAGAGAACTGGAAGGAAAGGTGGCCAAAAGGTGTTGGCTTTGGGGATGACCAGTGAGATATACCTGCTGGAGCATGTGCTACGGGGTGGGTGTTGTTATCGTGACCAGTGAGCTGAAATAAGGCAGAGCTTTACCTAGCATAGACTTATAGATGACCTTGAGCCAGTGAGTCTAGCGACGAATATATAGCGAGGGCCAGCCGACTAGAGCATACAGATCACAGTGGTGGGTGGTATAAGGCGCATTAGTATCAAAACGGATGGCACTCTGATAGACTGCATCCAATTTGCTGAGTAGAGTATAGGAAGCTATTTTGTAGATGACATCCCCGAAGTAGAGGATCGGTAGGATCGGTAAGTTTGGCGGTGTGAGTGAAGGAGGTTTTGTTGCGAAATAGAAAGCCGATTCTAGATTTGACTTGATTCATTTTAGGAATAAGTCCAAAAGACACGCACTATATCTTAGCTAACCGTTTATGGGTGGTTAACTGTAACATTAAACTATATCTTAGCTAACCGTTTATGGGTGGTAAACTGTAGCATGAAACTATATCTTAGCTAACTGTTTATGGGTGGTAACCTGTAGCATGAAACTATATCTTAGTTAACCGTTTATGGGTGGTAAACTGTAACGTTAAACTATATCTTAGCTAACCGTTTATGGGTGGTAAACTGTAACATTAAACTATATCTTAGCTAACCGTTTATGGGTGGTAAACTGTAGCATGAAACTATACCTTAGCTAACCGTTTATGGGTGGTTAACTGTAACGTTAAACTATATCTTAGCTAACCGTTTATGGGTGGTTAACTGTAACGTTAAACTATATCTTAGCTAACCGTTTATGGGTGGTAAACTGTAACATTAAACTATATCTTAGCTAACCGTTTATGGGTGGTAAACTGTAGCATGAAACTATATCTTAGCTAACCGTTTATGGGTGGTAAACTGTAGCATGAAACTATATCTTAGCTAACCGTTTATGGGTGGTAAACTGTAACATTAAACTATATCTTAGCTAACTGTTTATGGGTGGTAAACTGTAGCATGAAACTATATCTTAGCTAACCGTTTATGGGTGGTAAACTGTAACATTAAACTATATCTTAGCTAACCGTTTATGGGTGGTAAACTGTAACATTAAACTATATCTTAGCTAACCGTTTATGGGTGGTAAACTGTAACGTTAAACTATATCTTAGCTAACCGTTTATGGGTGGTAAACTGTAACGTTAAACTATATCTTAGCTAACCGTTTATGGGTGGTAAACTGTAGCATGAAACTATATCTTAGCTAACCGTTTATGGGTGGTAAACTGTAACATTAAACTATATCTTAGCTAACCGTTTATGGGTGGTAAACTGTAACATTAAACTATATCTTAGCTAACCGTTTATGGGTGGTAAACTGTAACATTAAACTATATCTTAGCTAACCGTTTATGGGTGGTAAACTGTAACGTTAAACTATATCTTAGCTAACCGTTTATGGGTGGTAAACTGTAACGTTAAACTATATCTTAGCTAACTGTTTATGGGTGGTAAACTGTAGCATGAAACTATATCTTAGCTAACTGTTTATGGGTGGTAAACTGTAACAAGTTACACTATATCTTAGCTAACTGTTTATGAGTGGTAAACTGTAACAAGTTACACTATATCTTAGCTAACTGTTTATGGGTGGTAGACTGTAGGGCAAATGTATGGTTAAGTTCATTATTATGTTAGTGAAGCCCATTTGATGATAATGATGACTCTTCAGTTTATTGAAGAAAGTGGAGTGATGGATCTCTAAAAAGTCCATGTATGTAGTGAAGGATTCAATTGAAACTTTAGCTGGAGAAAACTGCAACACTTTGCTGAGTTGAAGGATTATATTGAAGCCTTAGTGGGGTGGAATCTCATTTCTATGAGCATGGGGTGAAAGACTTCAGAGAAGCCCCAATCTGACAATGACTCTGTTAAATTTACTGAACCGAAATGATTGATGGATCTCTAAAAAGTCCACATATGTAGGTAAAGTGAAGGATTCAATTGAAACTTTACCTGGAGGAAATGCCAACATTGTTGGAAACTCCAACACAGTTGCTGAGGTGAAGGATTAAATTGAAGCCTTAGCAGGGAGGAAACTCCAACTGAAGCTCATTTATGAGCTGCGTGGTCCAGTTGATGGGGTGAAAACTGTGGTTGGAGCCTTAGCTGGAGGAATTGTTGCATTTCCATTGTTGTTTTCGTTGCATTTCCATTCAGGAGGATCTATCAATCACATTATTATTATGAACAGTACTGACGTCAATTGGGAGAACCAAGGACATGGGTGGTGCCTAATGTTATGAGATTCTCACTAGTGTTTACAGAACAACTGGTTCTCAAAGATTAGGATCAGGACCTGCAATCGTAACAGTAAGCAGCTGTAACAAAATGGACGACTGCAGTGTAGCTGTTGTTATCAGTACATGTTGAATGGGTTGCTATTGTGTAATAATATGAAAGTGCGTATTCTTATTTGAAATGTATGTAGTTCTCCACCTGCCTATTAATGCTACGTATTGTCTTATTTTATTAGTTTTTTATATATGTAGTTCTGTACCTGTCTATTAACGTTCTGTATTATGTCATGTTTTACATTTTGTGTGAACCCAAGTGGCGCAGCAGTCTAAGGCACTGCATCTTAGTGCTAGAGGCGTCACTACAGACCCTGGTTCGGTCCAGGGTCTGTAGTGATGGGAAGTCCCGTAGGATGGCACACGATTTCACCAGCGTCGTATGGGTTAGGGGAGAGTTTGGCCGTCATTGTAAAATAAGAATTTGTTCTGAACTCAAATGAATGAAGCAGCTTTAGCTAAAGGGCATCCTGATAAAATACTAAACGTTAACCAAAGGCAGGGCTGGAAATCACTCGTGTGAATGGGGGACTCTTCGGTGTCATGTTTTATCTATCTGCTAATAGAAAAGATAAAAGAAAGAAAATGTGTCAACAGAACAAAATAACACCTCTTATTTCATATTTACTTGAACACTTTTCTGTTTCATGACGTCTTCATGGTCTTGCAGTATACTTGATTTACATTGTTTCAATAAACTGAAGTTAAGTTGGAACACAGAAACGAACACATGACAGTATAACAGGGACTCTGAAAAAACGAGGAGAAAATACTGTTTTTATTTTGGAGACAGATTGGAGGGGAGAGAAAAATGTATGTTTTAGAAATTTCCCATCTTTGAACTGCACTTCTTTTTCCTGTAAAGTGGAAGTGAAAATCTCTTCATCTCTACTTACCTTGGGCTATCTTTTCTATTCTTTCTTCTTCTTTGTTATTTTTTTACTGGTGACGCGGAGAGGGTGAGAGTCTTTAACATTGCTGCAATTTAAACAACAAAGGGAGGAACTGTGAAACAGCAACAATAGCGAGGATTGACGGAGAGATGGTGAAGAAAGTGTAGAAGAATACAATATATGGGGTGGAAGGGGAGAATAGAGATACGAAGAAAGAAAAGTCAGAGAGAAAGATTAGAAAAGAGGAGACAATAGTGGCATGTTGATTATACACACTGAGTGAACAGAACCTTAGGAACACCTGCTCTTTCCATGACTTTGACTGGCCAGGTGAATCCAGGTGAAAGCTATGATCACTTATTGATGTCACCTGTTAAATACACTTCAATCAGTGTAAATGAAGGAGAGGAGACAGGTTAAAGAAGGATGGTTAAGCTTTGAGACAATTGAGACATGGATTGTGTATGTGTGCCATACAGAGGGTGAATGGGCAAGACAAAATATTTAATTGCCTCTGAACAAGGTATGGTAGTAGGTGCCAGGGGCACCAGTTTGAGTGTCAAGAACTGCAACGCTGCTGGGTTTTTCACACTCAACAGCTTCCGGTGTATACCACCGAAAGGACATCCAGCCCTGTGGGAAATATTGGCATCAACACGGGCCAGCATCCCTGTGGAACGCTTTGGACACCTTGTAGAGTCCATGCCCCGAGAAATGAAAGCTGTTCTGAAGGACAAAGAGGGTGCAACACAATATTAGGAAAGTGTTCCTAATGTGTTATACACTCAGTGTATGCTGTTATTAGCTAGATTTCCATCCAATTAGCGACAGATTTTCATGTGAATATTCTTAAATCCGCATGAAGAAAATGATCAGATGTTCCCACCAGTGGTGTGTTTCTGCCAAACAGACTTGTTGCAGATAAAAACCACTGTGTGATGACCTAGTGCTCACAAAGTTCAATGTGATTCCATCACATTTTCAACTCTAACCATCATTTTGTCACAAAAACAGTTGTGTTAAATAGAACATGTGCCTACTCCGGTCTTTACATGTGTTCTCTAGCCCCAGCTTGCAGAAACAGTGCATGTAGTCTACATGATGAGATTACTATGGATAAGAGCAAGAATAGTTTAATTTGTCAAACAATAGTCAAGCATGGATCGTCATGTAACCAGAATAAGACCCTCGATATTTATCAGAAAGGAGCATCAAGATCACGGTACACTTTCACCACCCTGTGAAGTTCATCAGAACATGTTTCATCTGTAGCCTAATAAACTGCATGCTTACCCAAGTTGCAGTGGGAGGACCACACACCATATCATCTTGTGACTCCAAGTTTACTATTGGCGCATAAAGGCATTTCCACCATCATTTCTCGCATAATACATTTTCCAGACACAAAAATGTCGAATGAACAAATGACCTGTCGGCATTTATAAAATTGTACCACAACTTCCTGTTTCCATCACAGCTGTTGTGATGGGGTTTTTTTTATACAGTATGACTTTACTCACTTGAAAACTCAAATGTTCAGAAATCTTCCAGAAATCTCAGTGCTCTATTCAGTCAGACCCGTTTTTGCCGACATCAGAATAGAGGTTGTTTGAAGTGTCGGCGGTGGAACTGCGTTAGAGCTGTCAAATACACAAGTGACTCCAGGCATTATACTTAAAGAGGACATTGCCCTTGGCTGCACAGAGTCACATTAACAGAAATCTCATGCAGCCTTGATTACAAGTTGGAACACTGGAGTGTGAGATGTGATCTACACCTTGATTAGGACGATAGATCCTCATTATTTTGTTCAATGACTTTATTTGAGTTATAGTTATTTCTATATAGCCTACAATTTGTCGTTCTGGAAATCTAACATAGGTGGGGTGGGTGTGGCTTCGTGACAACGATCGCAAGAGCAGCTGCTGACCAAATTGATGGCTCCAGCACAGTTCCACCTCAGACACCTCCAAAATCAAATCAAATCAAATCAAATCAAATCAAATTTTATTTGTCACATACACATGGTTAGCAGATGTTAATGCGAGTGTAGCGAAATGCTTGTGCTTCTAGTTCCGACAATGCAGTAATAACAAGTAATCTAACTAACAATTCCAAAACTACTGTCTTGTACACAGTGTAAGGGGATAAAGAATATGTACATAAGGATATATGAATGAGTGATGGTACAGAGCAGCATAGGCAAGATACAGTAGATGGTATCGGGTACAGTATGTACAATATATCCATATGTACAATATATCCAAAATATCCACTATGCATGCGGGTGTCTATCGGGTGTCTACCACTAGGCTACCCTGGGGCGGCCGGGTAGCCTAGTGGTTAGAGCGTTGGGCTAGTAACCGGGAAAGGTTGCAAGTTCAAACCCCCCAGCTGACAAGGTAAAAATCTATCGTTCTACCCCCAGGCAGTTAACCCACTGTTCCTAGGCCGTCATTGAAAATAAAATTTGTTCTTAACTGACTTGCCTAGTTAAATAACGATAAAAAATATGATTGAATATAGGCCTAAATTAGTATTTAAACTGCTTACATTCTATGAGCACAAACCACTATCAATGAGTGACAGTAAGTGCTTTGATGAACCAAAGGCAAACAGGAACACATCAAACTAAAGTTTCCCAAGTGGAATCAAACATGGTAAAAACAAACACAACACAAAGATCTAATAATTGTCCCCTATTACCTGAAGGGCCGTTGTTACAACCACGAAAAGAGAAGACAAGTAAACTGCAGCATATAACTCCAACATGACAGGATGTCATTTCCTGGTTAATACAATACTAATTCCTCTGCGCTCCAGTGTGTGATGGGAAGGGGAAGTCAACACTGTGACAAATATAAACCCACAGAAGGCTGCCAGGGTTTCTAATTTATTAGATACAATAGATTGTTGTTCTGTCGCGGTCGCTGACACAATAATGGACCAGCCTGTGACATAGTCGACCGCATTGCTTCTTACTTTCAAATCATCACACATAATGGATGGTAATTACGGTAGTCGCTGGCCCGGCGACACACGCGGCAGCCGCAAAGATTTCCTCTGAAGAAACGAGACAATGTGAACTTCAATTCAGCCCGACACAAATGGAATTAATTAATAATTGGCTTTTTTCTTCTCCACAGTGGATTACTTAATACATGTTGGCTTTTGTGTGTGTGTGTGTGTGTGTGTGTGTGTGTGTGTGTGTGTGTGTGTGTGTGTGTGTGTGTGTGTGTGTGTCTGTGTGTGTGTGTGTGTGTGTGTGTGTGTGTGTGTGTGGCGTACGTGCATGATTTGTGACCTGTGAAATACATTTTTAATTGCGTCTCAAGTCAACATTGTTACATCCTGAGAGTGGTAGACAACAATAACCCCTCTTGTCTGGTCAGTCACCTGTAGTGTTAGGATAACCCCTCTTGTCTGGTCAGTCACCTGTAGTGTTAGGATAACCCCTCTTGTCTGGTCAGTCACCTTTAGTGTTAGGATTACCCCTCTTGTCTGGTCAGTCACCTGTAGTGTTAGGATTACCCCTCTTGTCTGGTCAGTCACCTGTAGTGTTAGGATTACCCCTCTTGTCTGGTCAGTCACCTGTAGTGTTAGGATTACCCCTCTTGTCTGGTCAGTCACCTGTAGTGTTTGGATAACACCTCTTGTCTGGTCAGTCACCTGTAGTGTTAGGATTACCCCTCTTGTCTGGTCAGTCACCTGTAGTGTTAGGATTACCCCTCTTGTCTGGTCAGTCACCTGTAGTGTTAGGATTACCCCTCTTGTCTGGTCAGTCACCTGTAGTGTTTGGATAACCCCTCTTGTCTGGTCAGTCACCTGTAGTGTTAGGATTACCCCTCTTGTCTGGTCAGTCACCTGTATTGTTAGGATTACCCCTCTTGTCTGGTCAGTCACCTGTAGTGTTAGGATTACCCCTCTTGTCTGGTCAGTCACCTGTAGTGTTAGGATAACCCCTCTTGTCTGGTCAGTCACCTGTAGTGTTAGGATAACCCCTCTTGTCTGTTCATTCACCTTTTGAGGTTCTATTGGTTCATGCCACCCTGTGATACTATGATGCTAAAATTAACAAGGCTGGATTGACTCCTGGATGTTAGACCTGAAGCTATGCTGGGTTGATCCCTGGATGGGAGACCTGAAGCTAGGCTGGGTTGATCCCTGGATGGGAGACCTGAAGCTAGACTGGGTTGATCCCTGGATGGTAGACCTGAAGCTAGACTGGGTTGATCCCTGAATGGGAGACGTGAATCTAGGCTGGGTTGATCCCTGGATGATAGACCTGAAACTAGACTGGGTTGATCCCTGGATGGTAGACCTGAAGCTAGACTGGGTTGATCCCTGAATGGGAGACGTGAATCTAGGCTGGGTTGATCCCTGGATGATAGACCTGAAGCTAGGCTGGGTTGATCCCTGGATGGGAGACCTGAAGCTAGGCTGGGTTGATCCCTGAATGGGAGACCTGAAGCTGATGAATGTGGTGTTGGTGCTTCTTTCCCTTTCTCACTCAACCACTCTCATTCAGCACCACCATATCCCTAGCTCCCTCTCTCATATTCTGTCATTCTCATAGGACGGAGGAGAGGAAAAAAGGGATTAAAAAACAAATGGATGAATTGGTGTGTGTGTGTGTGTGTGTGTGTGTGTGTGTGTGTGTGTGTGTGTGTGTGTGTGTGAGAGAGAGAGAGAGAGAGAGAGAGGGAGAGAGAGAGACATCCATTTGTAACACAACAGAGATAGATAAGCCGAGGTCTGGGAGAGTTACCATACTCTGCTGTTGACGTGGATGTAAGTTTGAAAGATCTCAAATGTCACACTGATGAGGTTTTACAGATAGAAAACACTTGTGTGTTATTGTACTGCTGTATATGTCTGACCGCAACCCTAGTGAACAGAGTGATGGTTTAAACCGCTCAACCACTGAACACACACAGAGACACAATGATCAATATTGACCACAGAGATGTCGTCATAGTCTGGACATATCCTTTTGTCATCACGCTGTCCTCTTACAGGATGGGATTTAAGACCTTTTTTTTGTGCTGCACTGGTGAAGTCCTAGTTGGTGCTAGAATGGGTGCTTTAAAAGTTCCGACGCTTTAGTAGAACCAAGCTGTGATGCTTTAATCAGCATACCAAAGCTGTACTCTTACAGGATGGGATCTAAGGGCTGGTTACATTGCTCACTGCTCTGTTGTTGCTCTAGCTGCCTGTAGAGTGGATGGTGTAACAGTACTCAGCAGTAAACACAAATGGCTGTGGAAATGACAACACAGGAGAGAAGAGAGAGTAATCCATCATACAGAGATGGCATGGAGGGACTGAAGCTACAGTATATCCTTTCTCTCTCTTTCTTTCTCCCTCTCTTTCCGTTCTCTCTCTCTGTTTCCCCCCCTTTCTCTCTCTCCCTTTCTCGGACATCCACTCCACTCCCTCCCTCCATCTCTCTCCCTCCTTCCTTCTCTCTCTCCTCTCTTTTTCTGTCTCTGTTTCTGCCACTTTCTCCATCTCCCTCTCTCGGACATCCATTCCACTCCCTCCATCTCTTTATGTAATTCTCTTCTGTTTTCCTCCTCTGTGACTTTTTCAACAATAACACACATCTATCTCTATCTGACAGTGGCGCTGCGCTGGAGCATGCTGATAAGGAGTGTGTGTATTTGTGTGCATTTATGCTTCTGTCTGTGTGTACGTGCGTGTGTGCATGAGTGCATGTTGGCGTGGTTCTGTAAATTAAATTATGTCCAAATGTGACAGTGATGAAGTGGTTTTCATTGCTGCAGTTATTGTCTCTATCAGCTCTCCTGTCCAGGGGCATTACAACAGCTAGGTCTGCTTTCTATACCAAATACCATGCGGGCTCAGGCTCACGGTGAGTCCCAAATGCCTATTCCCTGTTCAAAAAAAACATATAGGGTACTATTTGTTACACGCCCTGAGCCTGGGTCTCCATGGTACTTGGTGCAGGAGAAGGGAATAGGGTGCTATTTGTGACACGCCCTGAGCCTGGGTCTCCATGGTACTTGGTGCAGGAGAAGGGAAAAGGGTGCAAGTCTCAACACAGTTTAATGACAAGATTGTAAATCCAAAATCACACAGCCTCCCTGCCTTAATAGGAGAGGAGAAAGAAATGAGGGGTGGAGAGGAGAGGAGAAAGAGATGAGGGACGGAGAGGAGAAAGAGATGAGGGATGGAGAGGAGAAAGAGATGAGGGATGGAGAGGAGAAAGAGATGAGGAGTTGAGAGGAGAAAGAGATGAGGAGTGGAGAGGAGAAAGAGACGAGGGATGGAGAGGAGAAAGAGACGAGGGATGGAGAGGAGAAAGAGATGAGGGGTGGAGAGGAGAGGAGAAAGAGATGAGGGATGGAGAGGAGAAAGAGATGAGGGGTGGAGAGGAGAGGAGAAAGAGATGAGGGATGGAGAGGAGAAAGAGATAAGGGGTGGAGAGGAGAGGAGAAAGAGATGAGGGATTGAGAGGAGAAAGAGATGAGGGGTGGAGAGGAGAAAGAGATGAGGGATGGATAGGAGAAAGAGATGAGTGGTGGAGAGGAGAAAGAGATGAGGAGTGGAGAGGAGAAAGAGATGAGGGATGGAGAGGAGAAAGAGATGAGGAGAGGAGAAAGAGATGAGGGGTGGAGAGGAGAGGAGAAAGAGATTAGGGATGGAGAGGAGCAAGAGATGAGGGGTGGAGAGGAGAGGAGAAAGAGATGAGGGGTGGAGAGGAGAGGAGAAAGAGATGAGGGATGGAGAGGAGAAAGAGATGAGGGGTGGAGTGGAGAAATAGATGAGGGATGGAGAGGAGAAAGAGATGAGGGATGGAGAGGAGAGGAGAAAGAGATGAGGGGTGGAGAGGAGAAAGAGATGAGGGGTGGAGAGGAGAAAGATATGAGGGGTGGAGAGCAGAAAGAGATAAGGGTGGAGAGGAGAAAGAGATGAGGGATGGAGAGGAGAGGAGAAGGAGATGAGGAGTGGAGAGGAGAGGAGAAAGAGGTGAGCTGTGGAGAGGAGAAAGAGATGAGGGACGGAGAGGAGAAAGAGATGAGGGGTGGAGAGGAGAAAGAGATGAGGGGTGGAGAGGAGAAAGAGATGAGGGATGGAGAGGAGAAAGAGATGAGGAGTGGAGAGGAGAAAGAGATGAGGGATGGAGAGGAGAAAGAGATGAGGGATGGAGAGGAGAAAGAGATGAGGGATGGAGAGGAGAAAGAGATGAGGAGTTGAGAGGAGAAAGAGATGAGGAGTGGAGAGGAGAAAGAGACGAGGGATGGAGAGGAGAAAGAGACGAGGGATGGAGAGGAGAAAGAGATGAGGGGTGGAGAGGAGAGGAGAAAGAGATGAGGGATGGAGAGGAGAAAGAGATGAGGGGTGGAGAGGAGAGGAGAAAGAGATGAGGGATGGAGAGGAGAAAGAGATAAGGGGTGGAGAGGAGAGGAGAAAGAGATGAGGGATGGAGAGGAGAAAGAGATGAGGGGTGGAGAGGAGAAAGAGATGAGGGATGGATAGGAGAAAGAGATGAGTGGTGGAGAGGAGAAAGAGATGAGGAGTGGAGAGGAGAAAGAGATGAGGGATGGAGAGGAGAAAGAGATGAGGAGAGGAGAAAGAGATGAGGGGTGGAGAGGAGAGGAGAAAGAGATTAGGGATGGAGAGGAGCAAGAGATGAGGGGTGGAGAGGAGAGGAGAAAGAGATGAGGGGTGGAGAGGAGAGGAGAAAGAGATGAGGGATGGAGAGGAGAAAGAGATGAGGGGTGGAGTGGAGAAATAGATGAGGGATGGAGAGGAGAAAGAGATGAGGGATGGAGAGGAGAGGAGAAAGAGATGAGGGGTGGAGAGGAGAAAGAGATGAGGGGTGGAGAGGAGAAAGATATGAGGGGTGGAGAGCAGAAAGAGATAAGGGTGGAGAGGAGAAAGAGATGAGGGATGGAGAGGAGAGGAGAAGGAGATGAGGAGTGGAGAGGAGAGGAGAAAGAGGTGAGCTGTGGAGAGGAGAAAGAGATGAGGGACGGAGAGGAGAAAGAGATGAGGGGTGGAGAGGAGAAAGAGATGAGGGGTGGAGAGGAGAAAGAGATGAGGGATGGAGAGGAGAAAGAGATGAGGAGTGGAGAGGAGAAAGAGATGAGGGATGGAGAGGAGAAAGAGATGAGGGATGGAGAGGAGAAAGAGATGAGGGATGGAGAGGAGAAAGAGATGAGGGGTGGAGAGGAGAGGAGAAAGAGATGAGGGATGGAGAGGAGAAAGAGATGAGGGGTGGAGAGGAGAAAGAGATGAGGGATGGATAGGAGAAAGAGATGAGTGGTGGAGAGGAGAAAGAGATGAGGAGTGGAGAGGAGAAAGAGATGAGGGGTGGAGTGGAGAAAGAGATGAGGGATGGAGAGGAGAGGAGAAAGAGATGAGGAGAAAGAGATGAGGGGTGGAGAGGAGAAAGAGATGAGGGGTGGAGAGCAGAAAGAGATAAGGGGTGGAGAGGAGAAAGAGATGAGGGATGGAGAGGAGAGGAGAAGGAGATGAGGAGTGGAGAGGAGAGGAGAAAGAGGTGAGCTGTGGAGAGGAGAAAGAGATGAGGGACGGAGAGGAGAAAGAGATGAGGGGTGGAGAGGAGAAAGAGATGAGGGATGGAGAGGAGAAAGAGATGAGGGATGGAGAGGAGAAAGAGATGAGGGGTGGAGAGGAGAGGAGAAAGAGGTGAAGGATGGAGAGGAGAAAGAGATGAGGGGTGGAGAGGAGAAAGAGATGAGGGATGGAGAGGAGAAAGAGATGAGGGATTGAGAGGAGAAAGAGATGAGGGATTGAGAGGAGAAAGAGATGAGGGATGGAGAGGAGAAAGAGATGAGGGATGGAGAGGAGAAAGAGATGAGGGGTGGAGAGGAGAAAGAGATAAGGGGTGGAGAGGAGAAAGAGATGAGGGATGGAGAGGAGAGGAGAAGGAGATGAGGAGTGGAGAGGAGAGGAGAAAGAGGTGAGCTGTGGAGAGGAGAAAGAGATGAGGGACGGAGAGGAGAAAGAGATGAGGGGTGGAGAGGAGAAAGAGATGAGGGATGGAGAGGAGAAAGAGATGAGGGATGGAGAGGAGAAAGAGATGAGGGGTGGAGAGGAGAGGAGAAAGAGGTGAAGGATGGAGAGGAGAAAGAGATGAGGGATTGAGAGGAGAAAGAGATGAGGGATGGAGAGGAGAAAGAGATGAGGGATGGAGAGGAGAAAGAGATGAGGGATGGAGAGGAGAAAGAGATGAGGGATGGAGAGAAGAAAGCGATGAAGAGATGTACACATCATACCTACACAACACATCATGCCTGTATAACACATCATACCTGTATAACACATCATACCTGTATAAACACATCATACCTGTATAACACATCATACCTGTATAACACATCATACCTGTACAACACATCATACCTTTATAACACATCATACCTTTATAACACATCATACCTTTATAAACACATCATACCTTTATAACACATCATACCTTTATAAATACATTATACATGTACAACACATCATACCTGTATAACACATCATACCTTTATAAACACATCATACCTTTATAAACACATCATACCTTTATAAACACATTATACCTGTACAACACATCATACCTGTATAACACATCATACCTTTATAAACACATCATACCTGTATAACACATCATACCTTTATAAACACATCATACCTATACAACACATTATACCTGTACAACACATCATACCTGTATAACACATCATACCTGTATAACACATCATACCTGTACAACACATCATACCTTTATAACACATCATACCTTTATAAACACATCAGACCTTTATAAACACATCATACCTTTATAAATACATCATACCTGTATAACACATCATACCTTTATAAACACATCATACCTATACAACACATTATACCTGTACAACACATTATACCTGTACAACACATTATACCTGTACAACACATCATACCTGTACAACACATCATACCTGTATAACACATCATACCTGTACAACACATCATACCTTTATAAACACATCATACCTTTATAAACACATCATACCTTTATAAATACATCATACCTGTATAACACATCATACCTGTATAACACATCATACCTTTATAAACACATCATACCTTTATAAACACATTATACCTGTACAACACATCATACCTGTATAACACATCATACCTTTATAAACACATCAGACCTGTATAAACACATCATAACTGTACAACACATCATAACTGTACAACACATCATACCTGTACAACACATCATACCTGTATAACACATCATACCTTTATAAACACATCATAACTGTACAACACATCATACCTGTACAACACATCATACCTGTATAACACATCATACCTGTATAAACACATCATAACTGTACAACACATCATACCTATACAACACATCATACCTGTATAACACATCATACCTGTATAACACATCATGCCTGTATAACACATCATAACTGTACAACACATCATACCTTTATAAACACATCATAACTGTACAACACATCATACCTGTACAACACATCATACCTGTATAACACATCATACCTGTATAAACACATCATAACTGTACAACACATCATACCTATACAACACATCATACCTGTATAACACATCATACCTTTATAAACACATCATAACTGTACAACACATCATACCTGTACAACACATCATACCTGTATAACACATCATACCTGTATAAACACATCATACCTGTATAAACACATCATAACTGTACAACACATCATACCTGTACAACACATCATACCTGTATAACACATCATACCTTTATAAACACATCATAACTGTACAACACATCATACCTGTACAACACATCATACCTGTATAACACATCATACCTGTATAAACACATCATAACTGTACAACACATCATACCTATACAACACATCATACCTGTATAACACATCATACCTGTATAACACATCATGCCTGTATAACACATCATACCTGTATAAACACATCATACCTATACAACACATCATACCTGTATAACACATCATACCTGTATAACACATCATGCCTGTATAACACATCATACCTGTATAAACACATCATAACTGTACAACACATCATACCTGTACAACACATCATACCTTTATAAACACATCATAACTTTATAAACACACACACTGTTTATTTGGGTATTTTTCCCCTCAGAAGTTCAGCTCTTCCTCAGGCTGTCTTGGAATACTAAAATAAAGTGCAGCAGATTGATCCTGACTCACAGTCACAAGCTTTTAGGAATATATCAATAACTCTGAAATAGTTGTAATTTTCTTTATTTGAGTGTTTCCAGGCTACCATAAACTGAGCCACTCTGGAGCTGAGGAGGTTGAAACACAGGGGAGAACTATGAAGGTGTGTGTTTACCTGTGGAGATGAATGAAAGGTCAAAAGGAAAGGCAAGTAGGCAGGGGCCTCAGTGGTTTGTTGCAGAAAACAAACAAAAGGTGAAAGCTTTTCTGATGCACTCACCCACTCTCTCTCTCTCTCTCTCTCTCTCTCTCTCTCTCTCTCTTTATGTCCGTGGTGATGTCAGTGGGAACTTGGCCTGACCTCTCTGACGATCAGGAGGAAGTGAAAGAGCTGACATGTCCACCTGTGGTAAATTCAATTGATTGGACATGATTTTGAAAGGCACTCACCTGTCTATATAAGGTCCCACAGTTGACAATGCATGTCAGAACAGGATTGTGTCGAGGCACAGATCTGAGGAAGAGCATAAAAAACATTCTGAAGCATTGAATCTCCCCAAGAACACAGTGGCCTCCATCATTCTTAAATGGAGAAGTTTTCAACCACCAAGCTTCTTCCTAGAGCTGGCCACCTGGCCAAACTGTGCAATTGGGGGAGAAGGGTCTTGGTCAGGGAGGTGACCAAGATCCCAATGGAGCCCACAAAGTTCCTCTGTGAAGATGGGAGACCCTTCCAGAAGGACAAACATCTCTGCAGCACTCCACCAATCAGGCCTTTATGGTAGAGTGGCCAGACAGAAACTTCTCCTCAGTAAAAGGCCCCATGACAGCCTGCTTGGAGTTTGCCGATAGGCACCTAAAGGACTCAGACCATGGGAAACATGATTCGCTGGTCTGATGTAAGGAAGATTGAACACTTTGGCCTGAATGCCAATCTGAAGGAAACCTGGCACCTTCCCTACGGTGAAGCATGGTGGTGGTAGCATCACGCTGTGTGGATGTTTTTCAGCGGCAGGGACTGGGAGACTAGTCAGGATTGAGGTAAAGATGAAAGGAGCAAAGTAAAGAGAGATCCTTGATGAAAACCTGCTCCAGAGTGCTCAGGGCCTCAGACTGGGGCGAAGGTTCACCATCCAACAAGACAATGACCCTAAGTATACAGCCAAGACAATGTAGGAGTGGCTTCGGGACAAGTCTCTGAATGTCCTTGAGTGGCCCAGTCACAGCCCGGACTTGAACCTGATTGAACATCTGTGGAGAGACCTGAAAATAGCTGTGCAGCAGCCCTCCCCATTCAACCTGACAGAGCTTGAGAGGATCGGCAGAGAAGAATGGGAGAAACTTCCCAAATACAGGTGGGCCAAGTTTGTAGCGTCAAACCCAAGAAGAATTGAGCCTGTAATCGCTGCCAAAGGTGCTTCAACAAAATACTGAGTAAAGGGTCTGAATACTTATGTAAATGTAAAATGTCTGTTTTTTTATTTGTAATAAATTTGCAAACATTTCTAAAAACCTGTTTTTCCTTTGTCATTATGACACATTATCGTGTGTAGACTGATGAGGGAAACATTTTTTTAAATCAATTTTAAAATAAGGCTGTAACAAAATGCAGAAAAAGTAAAGGGGTCTTAATATCTTCCAAAGGCCCTGTACCTACACAAACATATACGCACACACCAGCCTCTTCAACCTTCGTCTCTCCCGAGACCGTACGGGAGTTGTAGCGATGAGACAAGATAGTAGCTACTAAACAATTGGATACCACAAAATTGGGGAGAAAAAGAGCTAAAATTGAAGGTATGCTATTTATGACTAATGTTGACTACAGAATATGGCGGATATCTTTTTGGCTGCTTTGTTGTCTGAAAGCTGTACTCAGATTATTGCATGGTTTGCTTTTTCCGTAAAGGTTTTTCGAACTCTGACACAGCGGTTGCATTAACCTCTAGTGACTCCCCATCCCGCATGAGGGAGCGTAATCATCGACTGACACTAATTAGCATAACGCAACGGACATAAATGTTCCTAGAAAATATTCCTATTCATGAAAATCACAAGTGAAATATATTGAGACATAGCCTTTTGTTAATCACCCTGTCATCTCAGATTTTCAAAATATGCTTTACAGCCAAAGCTAGACAAGCATTTGTGGAAGTTTATCGATAGCCTAGCATAGCATTTTGTCCAGCTAGCAGCAGGTAACTTGGTCACGGAAATCAGAAAAGCAATCAAATTAAATTGTTTACCTTTGATGAGCTTCGGATGTTTTCACTCACGAGACTCCCAGTTAGATAGCCAATGTTCCTTCTTTCCAAAAATATTATTTTTGTAGGCGAAATAGCTTCGTTTGTTCTTCACGTTTGGCTGAGAAATCGCCCGGAAATTGCAGTCACGAAAACTTCGAAAAATATTCCAAATTAGCTCCATAACATCGACAGAAACATGGCAAACGTTGTTTATAATCAATCCTCAAGGTGTTTTTCAAATATGTATTCGATAATATATCCACCGGGACAATTAGTTTTTCAGTAGGAACGATTGGAACAATGGCTACCTCTGTATTTTACCCGAGAATCTCTCTGGGAGCATCAGGTGACCACTTGCGCAATGTAGCCGCTTACGGGTATTCTTCAACATAAATGCGTAAAATTACGTCACAATGCTGTAGACCCCTTGGGGAATACGGAGAAAATGTCATCTGGTTGATAGCCCATTCACTGATCAATAGGGACGCATTGGAACGCAGCGCTTTCAAAACATGAGGCACTTCCTGATTGGATTTTTCTCAGGCTTTCGCCAGCAACATCAGTACTGTTATACTCACAGACAATGTTTTTACAGTTTTGGAAACTTTAGAGTGTTTTCTATCCTAAGCTGTCAATTATATGCATATTCTAGCATCTTGTCCTGACAAAATATTCCGTTTACTACGGGCACGTTATTTTTCCAAAAATGAAAATACTGCCCCCTAGTCACAAAAGGTCTTAAGGAGAAGTCTATCTCTAATTCCATGTATAACAGTTGTATTTTCATCAACATTTATAATGAGTATTTCTGTAAATAGATGTGGCTCTCTGCACAATCACCGCATGTTTTAGAACTACTGAACTACACCAATGTAAAATGAGATTTTTTTATATAAATATACACTTTATCGAACAAAACATACATGTATTGTGTAACATGAAGTCCTATGAGTGTCACCTGATGAAGATCATCAAAGGTTAGTGATTAATTTTACCTATATTTGTGCTTTTTGTGACTCCTCTCTTTGGCTGGAAAAATGGCTGTGTTTTTCTGTGAGTTGGTGGTGACCTAACATAATCATTTGTGGTGCTTTCGCTGTAAAGCGTTTTTGAAATCAGACCCTGTGGCTGGATTAACGAGAATTGTATCTTTAAAATGCTTGAGGAATTTTCATTTTGAGATTTTGTTGTTTTGAATTTGGTGCCCTGCACTTTCACTGGCTGTTGGCGAGGTGGGACGCTACCGTCCCACATATCCCAGATAGGATAACAGGCTATTTTTACATGAAATGCTGACCCACAATTGGACAAAAGTAGAGACTCAGAGCTAGAAAATGTTATATCATACACTGCAGTTGAGGGACAATGGGAAAGTAATTCTGCTTTGAAAGTTGATAAACTTGTAACCCCACTTTTGAGAAAATGGCCCCTTGAATATTTGGTACACCTGCTGGTGAGCTCTTTTTTGTGTACACCCATTCAGCATCCTTCACACCATCTTAAGCCTTAGCCCCACCCATCCCTTTAAGGATTCACATGTGAGGCCATGTGTTAAACAGAATGAGTAGTGTAGTAAACAATCAAAGACTTCACGACTTAAAGTGATAAAAGTAGTAGCCTACAATAAGGAAAAAATCCAGATGAAAATACACTTCATCTAGTCATTGGCCTATATCCTAATCTGACTTCGGTGCAGGACCAGGACCGTATTAACTCGGCAAGGGGTCAACAGAAATGACTAACAGGCCACAACTGTTTTCGCTTGCTGATAACACAGAATGGATAATAATCGATAGTACAATTACACACAATGTATTGACAGCAAGAATACAGGCTACCGCTTCGCTTTACAAACATGGAAAATTCCGGCTAGAGAAATTGCAAGACAATGCTACATGCACAATACCCATCAATGCAATGCAAAACAGCTGTTAATTGCCGTAATAACACTTCCCCATGCCAATACAATGCATTTCCAATTGCGGAAAGCAAACAATAATGTACAATGCACTACCACGACTTATCAATACAATGCAGCTTGGACGCAGCTACCAAGCTGTCTTCCCACAAGAGTGCAATACTACGCTAGAAATTTGTATTCCGTAGCAACGAGTTGTTTATGACACCTCTATAGCTACATCGTTAATCAACCATTGGTAAAGGTCTGCCCACCCTCATCAATGTAATGCAAAGCACCTCTTCTACCATATAAAACAACATTAAAAACAATCTGATAATTTTATAAACCAAACATATCCAATCCAATGACATCACAGAAATCAAGCAGTAGACTTGGCAGCAACGCCAAAAAAGAAAATCACGTCGATTCCTATTTCTGACACTTGCCACGCATTTCCAAAAGCTAGCAAATAACAACATTATGAAAGCCCAGCCAGGCTGCCTGTTCTTACCCAGGTTCAAAAGATTTGCAGCCGACTTGATGCTGTTTTGAACCGCCTCAGCAGTCTCTCATTCCACTCCCCACAGAATTTGCTTGTAAGATCCCTCTCAAATGCAAGTTGAATCACCTGCGCTTTCGTCCTGTGCAACATGCTCCGTCTGTGCTTACTGAATGCATTTTTCAAAGTTGAAAAAGAGTTTTCACAAGTTGTCTTGGATGCTCCAAATGTTAATCCCAGCTTCAATGCCATCATCACAGTAGGCATAGCTGTTAGAGGCCCAGAGTATCTATCCAAAATTCTCTGCATAACGTTAGTCCATTTTTCTTCCCCAGATTGGACGATTTCTGTCTGTAGAAACTGGCTTGCAACAGTAAACTCAGCTTCCACAAAGTCTCTTGAGATTAAGTCCAGCAGTGGTTTCACATTTTCCACATCCATAAAGATGTCTGGGTGCAAGGCACACAGGGCCTCAACAATTTGGCTGTTTCGTTCGTTAAATCTTGTTGACATTTCTCCCAGTACAGCATCCCGAGTGCTCAAAAACAGTCTTTTGCCCTCCCTATCATTATCCTCTTTCTTGCTGGCCATTGTTTTTTCAACCACATATTTTTTCAGATTACTACTCACTACTTATTTTCTGTTTGCTTGGAACGGGGTGTCCGTGTGCTTATATTTCCTTGCAGGAATATTCTAGCCACTCTCTGCCATTAAACCACGCGCTACAAAAGCCTGTTTTCTCCCATAGTACAGGGTATCTTGGCGGCTGCAGGCCCCTCCTCGGGTTGATTACCTCCTATGTCACCAGGCCGCAAGATGGTTGTGCAGGTCTCAGGGGCCGTGGCACTCTTCACCCCCTCCCTGCCGCTTTGATCCGATCCTGCCGAAGCCACTTTGTAAAATCCAGCATGCTATCAGCTGCCTACCTAACTGTTAACATGAGCTAAATTCCATCCAGCTGCGTGGTGAAACTTGTCTTTTTGTAGTAGGTAACTTTGAAAGTAAACCTAAACGGTCAAATTGACCCCGCCCTTTTACTGTGAAGGTCAATCAAAAAAAAAATTCAACTGATAAAATGTCTATGAAGTACATATGATGCCTGCAAGGGAGATGCATGAATGAAGCATACACAACAAATCGGTTGGGCATGACGGAGGGGGCAGATTGTGGGACAGAATAGGGATACAAAACTGAGGGGGAACAACATTCCAAACAAGGGGACAATCCCCACTTTTGCACCCTCGTGGCGCCGGGCCTTTACAGGTCATGTTGTTCTTCACATTACTGTCTCTGGTAAACACACACTATATAAAATAAAATCTCAGTTCATTTGTCACATGCACAGGACACAGAAGGTGTAAACGGTACAGTGAAATCGTTACTTCCATATTCACATAGAATCAGTATCGGTATCAGTACCCCCCCCCCCCCCCCCCCCCCCCACATCTCTCTAAGTGGATGGGTCACTATTGTCTAGACATGTTCATGAAATACAATAGATGACCGTCACTGGACTTTATGCAAACAGGAAACCTTATATTGGGGTGGCAGGGTAGCCTAGTGGTTAGAGCGTTGGTCTAGTAACCGCAAGGTTGCAAGTTTAAACCCCCGAGCTGACAAGGTACAAATCTGTCTTCTGCCCCTGAACAGGCAGTTAACCCACTGTTTCTAGGCTATCATTGAAAATAAGAATTTGTTCTTGCCTAGTTAAATAATGGTAAAATAAAAATATGCATTTATTGTAGCAGCCTCCTTTTGGCAAATCGGACCATGTCTTCATCTTGTTGCTCCCCTCCTATAGGCAGAAACTAAAACAGGAAGTGCCCATGCTTAGGTCTATCCAACGCTGGTCTGACCAATCGGATTCCACGCTTCAAGATTGCTTCGATCACGTGGACAGGGATATGTTTTGGGTAACCCCAGACAATAACATTGACATGTACCCTGACTCGGTGAGCGAGTTTAATAGGAAGTGTATAGGAGATGTTGTACCCCTGTGACTATTAAATCCTTCCCTAACCAGGAACCGTGGATTGATGGCAGCATTTGCGCAAAACTGAAAGCATGTACTACGTAATTTTATGGTCCTGGGGGTCAAGTGCTTATATTATGTAGGCCTCCCTGTCTGAGTTCCTGTGCTAGAAAGATTTGATTTAGTTTCTCAAGGGGAGGCTATATCGTCTTGTCCTCTATCTGTGTCCATTCAGATAGGACAGGTTAAGCCTGATACAGAGGCTATTCTATTTGGCAAATCTACTTGTATATTTTGAATGATATGGCACTTTCACCATTGGATCACCAAGACCTGTAAATACATCTACACTATGAGCACATCAACCTGCCTTGCCTTCTGCTGATGTGATGACCTTATGGCTGCTACAAGTACCCTATTTTACAATGACATAGGCTAATCGAAATGTGTTGTAGACAAAATAATGAAAAGAGACGTCTGGTAGCCTCAATAAATAGACAAAGATTTTGTAGTTAAACAAGTCATTGCATGTACAGATTATTACTTTTTTGACTTGAGGATTGACTTGAAACGTTGTGAATCGACTTGACTTGCTCTTAGAATGAACGACTTGGTCTTGACCTGTTCTACCCGTGTCTCGACTTGAGACTCGGATCTTATGACTTGAGACTTGCTTGTGACTCGAATAACAGTGACTTGGTCCCACCCCTGGAGACCAGAGAGTCTTCACAGTTTTTAAACCCAATAGAGCACTTGTTCCAACTCTGATATCATGGATCAGCAACCAAAGCACTTTGTGATGAAGGTGTATCTGTTTGGTCAGTACAGTGATCACCAACACAGTAAGGGCAATCTAAAACCCATTCTGAAACAACCTGTAAAACTAACTCTGCTTATGTCAATAGCCTCTCAGCCACACCAGGTCAGAATACACAGAGAGAGGCGGAGTGACCTTTTCAAACACACTGACAACCTGAGGGTGTGTGTGTGTGTGTGTGTGTGTGTGTGTGTGTGTGTGTGTGTGTGTGTGTGTGTGTGTGTGTGTGTGTGTGTGTGTGTGTGTGTGTGTGTGTGTGTGTGTGTGTTTGTTTGTGTGTGTGTGTGTGTGTGCGTGCGTGTGTGCGTGCGTACGTGTGTGTGTGCGTGTTTGTGTGTGCGTGGTGGTCAGCTGTGATGTGTGTCAAGCCGAGGGCAGCTGAGTCATGTTGCTGTGGGTGATCTTTAGAATACCAGACCTGTCACAGTGGTTACACATCAATCTGAGAACAGCCATGGACTTAGTCAGCCCAACACACACACACACACACACACACACACACACACACACACACACACACAGTGCATTCGGAAAGTATTCAAACCCCTTGACTTTTTACACATTTTGCTATGTTACAACCTTCCTCTAGAATTGGTTACAAAGTTGTTTTTCCTTATCAACCTACACCCAATACCCCATCATGAGTGAAAACAGGTTTTTAGAAATGTTTGCATAATAAATGAAAATATACATTTACTTAAGTATTCAGACCCTTTACTCTGTTCTTTGTTGAATCACCTTTGGCAGCGATTACAGCCTCGACTCTTCTTGGGTATGACGCTAAAAGCTTGGCCCAAATACAATGCTCTTAGTTTTAGAGATGTTCAGGCCCAGTTTATTACTTCTTGCCCTTTGTGCTGTTGTCTGTGCCCAATTATGTTTGTATCGTGTTTTGTGCTGCTGCCATGTTGTGCTGCTACCATGTTGTTGTCATGTTGTGTTGCAACTGTGCTGTGTTGTCATGTGATGCTGCCATGCTATGTTGTTTTCTTAGGTCTCTCTATATTTAGTGTTGTGTTGTCTCTCTTGTCGTTATGTGTGTTTTGTCCTATATTTATAGATATATTTTTTAATACCAGTCCCCGTTCCCGCAGGAGGCCTCTTGCCATTTGGTAGGCCGTCATTGTAAATAATAATTTGTTCTCAACTGACTTGCTTAGTTAAATAAAGGTTAAATAAAACAATTATTAAAAACCCTACATAGTTACAATATCAGCTCAATAACAGATGATTAGAATTGTTAGAGCACCCTCAACAGGTGGTGTGCGGTACTGCAAGTCTTCAGTTCCACTGTTGGACCAAACAGAAACTCAGAGGAGATCACCTGCTCCAGAAGCTTTGTGTGAGTTTGGAGAGAGCTTTCTGTGATGCTTGAGATAAACACAGGTTTGGTCTCTGGTGTAGGCGTCAAAGTTGTGTGTGTGTGTGTTTGTGCGGTCTCTGGTGAAGCCAACACTACAAAGTAAAATAACTATCTCCACAACAAGCCTGCAACACTCTCTACCCCGAGGGGCTAGGGGAGGGAGGAAGAAAGAGAAAAAATATAAAGGGGGAAGAAACTGCAAAACTTTTCCCGTCCAAATATGCCATGTTCTCACTGCGGAAGGCAGTGGCTTTTATTAAAGGAAAAAATCCCTTGAGAGAACTTAGAGAAGAGACAGGATGAGAAGGAAGAGACTTCTAAAAGTTCAGATACAGCTCTCTGCCACAGGTCGTTCTACCACAGGTCTCTCTACAACAGGTATTTCTCTACCACATGTTTCTACCACAAGTATCTCTATCACTGTCACACTCTGATCTGTTTCACCTGTCTTTGTGATTGTCTCCACCCCCCTCCAGGTGTCGCCCATCTTCCCCATTATCCCTTGTGTATTTATACATGTATTCTCTTTGTGTCTCTCTTTTTCTCGCCCTCCTGGTTTTGACCCTTGCCTGTCCTGTCTCTGAGCCCAATTGCCTGACCACTCTGCCTGCCCCTGACCCTGAGCTTGCCTGCCGTCCTGTACCTTTGCCCTATCTTTGAATTACCGACCTCTGCCTGACCTGACCCTGAGCCTGCCTGCCGTCCTGTATCTTTGCCCCACTACTCTGGATTATAGACCCCTGCTCGCCTTGACCTGTCGTTTGCTTGCCCCTGTTGCTGTAATAAACATTGTTACACAGTCTGCAAATGAGTCTTAACTTCAAACATGATAGTACGAACTGGCCATGACTGACCCAGCAGACCCGGGCCAGCTGCGCAACACCATCTCCACCCAAGGAACCACCATTGGTAGGCACAAGGAATTGCTTCATAGCCTTGTGGAGGGGGTACAAACGTTGGCTGAATGCCATGACCGGGCGTTGGACAGTTTGCTGAAGCAATTCCGTGGGTTGTCTGGGAGGCAGCCTACCATGATGGTAAACCCACAGCCCCTCAGTAACTCAGCTGCTACCAGCGCCATCTCATCGGTCACTCCATCTTCTCACGATCCCCGCTTACTTCTCCCGGAACGCTTTAATGGAGGGCCGAGCACCTGTCGGATGTTTCTAACTCTAGTGTACCCTCGTCTTCGTTCTTCAGCCCTCCTCCTCCCACCCGGATTGCTCCAAGATAGCCTACCTCATCACGCTGATGTCCGGGAGTGATCTCACCTGGGCTACTGCAGTATGAGAACAACAGCCGGCCATATGCGTTAGTCTGGAGCGGTTCGTGAGAGAGGTGAAGAAGGTTTTGATGCACCATTCTCCGGGAGAGAAGCTGCCCGGAAGCTAATTCAGTTTTTGCAGGACTCCTGCAGTGTGGCAGACTATGAGGTGATTTCCACATGTTGGCAGCAGAGAGTGCTTGGAACTAGGAAGCGCTGTTCAAAATGTTCCTGCACAGTGTCTCAGAGGAGGTCAAGGACGAGTTGCTGCTCGGGAGTTACATACGGATCTCAATTCACTCATCGCATTGACCATCTGCATTGATGGGTGATTATGGGAATGACGGAGGGAGAGGAAATTCGATTCCCCCTGGCCTCCGAGTCAGCACATACTGTAAGTTCCCGACGGTCCCGTTGCCAAGAGAACTCGAGGCTTCCTGACCTCACCCGAGACTGGCCGAAGACAGTCGAGTCACTGTTTCCCGAGCCTATGCAACTCGGCTGAGCTGGGCTGTTGCCAGCGGAATGGCAATAGAGGATCAACACGAAGAGTTGTCTGTATTGTGTTTAATCTTGGTCATGTTGTGTCCTCTTGTCCTTTAAAAAAAAAAA